>NW_016690192.1:8600740-8694705 GCF_001604755.1 Lepidothrix coronata | reverse complement strand
TTATACACATGGCTTGGAGCTACCCTGTTCCTTCCCTAAGAAGTTTCTGCACAGACTTCCAAATTGAGCCTAAATAGTTGGAGGTTTTTTGTAACTGCCTTACTTAAAAACATTGCAAAAACTAGTTTACCACAGTCACTGCTGGAATTTTGGTTTTGAGATTCAAGGATGGGTTCAGAGCATCCCCAGTGTAGTCTGCCTAACAGGTTTTTTAAATCCTATGCTCCATACAAGCCTGTAACTCCCTACACACTGCAAAGACAGGGTTGACATGTAGATTGCAGGGCTGTCTTGCTCATCATGAGATCTGACAGCATCTTCAGAGTGGTGGAGCAGAGCATGTGATGCAGAAGAGCTCCTGGGTGCTCTGCTTCTGCCTGTTGGCTTCCAAAATGCTATGATATGGAGAGCAAAGTCCCCAGTGAGGTTTTCCATGCTGTACCAATGGCGCAGTGTGTAGCTGCTCACAGCACTGTGCTAGGACACACACATGCACAGAAGCATATATCTTCATTTTAACTTCTCTGCCTCCTGCTTGCTTCCACTTGCAAACTTGCCTCCAGTCCCATCTCTTACCTGGACCCCAGTAACTAAGGAAAAGATACTTCTGATGTAGAAACAGAAATGTGGCAGAGGCAAGAACCTCTGGTTTGTTACTATTTCTCCCCAAACCACATTGTATCATCAAGGCCAGTTGTGCACTTAAACTATTGTCTCCAGCTGTTCCACTTGCTGAGGTAACCAGGGCGTGCAAGGATGACAAGGATGACCATTCAGCAAGGATGACTGGTCTTAGCAGTGACATTTCCTGCTAAAACAAACATGTGAACTTTAATTTCTACCAATATTACTGGTTATTTTTTGCTTGCTGGGTCTCCAAAGTGATTCTGGAACAGGTGCTCTGCCTCTGCAGCAGGCACTGAAGATGCTGTGGGAAGTGATTGTATAGCAAGTTTTAACTTGCAATACACCATTCGTGCTGAATCTTTTGAGGGTTTAGCAGCTCAGATTAGTCTGGGAAAGCTGTATATGCTTGTGTTGTGCAGTTTTCAGAGGATTTTTTTGTCTTTGTCAAAAGTCTTCTGGTAAATAATGCTGGATCAAAAATGTAGACCTGATTATTAAATGCCTCACCTGAAACAAAAGTTACCTATACAAAACTGTCTTAATTGCCTGTAAGTTACCCTGGTACATACAGACATCTGTGTAGAAGTAATTGCTTATGACAGGCTTGCCAACCAGAAGTTGGTAACTGTGGAGAATGTGTTCCTACCAAGAAAGAAATTACTATCAGTAATTACTGATCATTCGTTACTTTAAAAAATAAACCACCCTGGGTTTTTTTTGTATTTATTGTAGGAGCATATCTCTAATCAAGTATATGGTGTAAGAGAGCTTCACTCTCGGTACCAGATCTGGACAGTCACAATACTAGGGTGAAGATAAATGATGCACCCACAGCATCAGGTGACATTATCTTTTTTTGCTGCCTCTCTTATAGCAGTATTAGAAATTTTCTTTCAGAAAGAAGATAAGTGGAATGTTTTATGGCTGAGATATACCTGAGTTGGGTCTTGCATTCATCCAAGGCCAGTAATCCAACTGTAATCAGCCATTTTTCTGTCATTTGGAGTCAATATCAAAACCAAACAGGTATATAAAAATCAGCTTGAACAAGACTTGCAGAACTCATTTTCATGTCAGTAGAGATTCAGTATTTGGCATAATCTTTAAAAAATTGTTGTGATAATTTGTTTTGGAAGGTTTATTATGTATGTTAATAGTAAATGATCTGGCTATCTATGCTTGTCTCTGGATGCCAACTGAAGATCTCTGGCAAGATGAAATCATCTGTCTCAGCTCAGTCCCAGCTGGCCACTGAAGCAAACCAAAACAAAACTGCTACATAATTGGACGCTGTTGACAGTGCTGTGAGTGATTTTGCATTTCTCTTTGCTTTTTATGAGGCTTAATGTAAGAGCTGTCATGGAAGCTGAATCCCTTATCTCAGAAAGGATGATCTTGTAGGATAAGAATTCTGCTTGTGCTTGTGTCTCTGCACTTCAGTACAGTTGATGTCCTTTGAGCTGCAGACCAGCAGCCGTGAAGATAAGTCATCTCCATGCAGACCCAGGCTAGAAAGACAAGTGTTTTAGAGATGGAGCTAGTTTTTGACCTGCTCTCCAGCAATAGTAAGTAGTAAACGGCAGACAATGCTTCTATGTAGAAGTGAGACTTTTAGCAGTCCTATAGGAGTTAATTTTGCAAGCAGTACAAGTGCTTTGGAGTGTTTCACCTACCCAAATAGCTGAGTGTGCCTGTCATCACTGTGCTTAATATAGTAAAAGTGATGAATCTCATGTTCTTCCAACACTGTACAGAGGAGAAGTGGCATGGCTATTGCTAGTCACCAGGTATTCACTGAAGTTTAATTCACTAGTTCATGGCTCTGTACCTCCAGTATTGCTGAAAGGCCATTTTTTTGACTTGGCTCAGACTGGTTATTCATCTGGACCTGAAATGCTGTGTGAGGTTCTCGTTACCCATTTTGGAAATGCAGAATAAGGAGAAATGGTAGGGGTGGATGAGAAGACCTTGCTGCAATGTAGGACTGTTCCTGTATGAAGTGACACTAATTAGATAAATGCCTTCAGCTCAAAGTTATTTTGGGTAGGGGAGCAGAGAAATAGGAGAGTTCTACAATATCTCAAATGGTACAGAGCAAATGAACTGGGAATGATAGTATGAAACTTAATAACATCCAGGCAGCAAATTCCAGCAGAAGGAAGTACTTTGTCATGCAATGCACTACTGAACTGTCAGAGTTGTTGCCAGGATGTTGAGGGGTGGGCAAAAGTACAGCTGGATGCCAACTAATGAAAGGAAGATCCATCAATAGCTGTTTAAGATCCAGATGCAATAGCTGGCTTTGGAAATATGTGCACTGCTTCTTACAATAAGTTAGGGAAAATATACTGGAGTCGGCGGCACTCTATACTTGTCCTCTTTCTGTTATTCTTTCCTTAAGCTGCCGGTACTGGCCGCTGTTGGAGTCAGGCTGCTTGGATATAGAGGTCTCTGTGACCCACTTAAGCTGTTCATGTATTATGAATAAGCTGTAACACTGATAGCTGTTTAGCAGACTCATAATGAGTCACTTGCTGTGATCCTGAAGGTCGTGAGTTGTCCAAGGCTGTTTGGGAGGCGGATGCCCTGCCTTAACCTTGCAGAGATCTTGCTGTTTCCATCCCACCTAGCAAGGAGAAACCTGTGTTCAAGCTTACTCAGGGTGTCCGATGGCATAAGATGGGCCATCACTAGCACAAACAACGGGTACTCTGAGGTCAGATGTTGATCTGTTTTTTCTTCCCTGCCTCAGTATATCCATCCTAGAACAGACGGTATAAAATGGAATGATTCCATCAGGAAGACAGTCAGATGTTTTATGTCAAAAGTATAAAAGAATTCCACTCCCCCGGCCCTTAGCAAGTCAGATTAACCCTAAGAAACAGTGCACACTTTGTAAAGCAGAGATTTCTCACTGGGAAATGTTGTTTCTAGGTTTTCCACATCAGCTGTGAAAACATACTGCCATCCAAGCTTTGCAAAATGATTCTTAGAAAGGCCCAGCACTGAATGCTTGGTGTACAGAGGTTTGATATATTGAGAGTCAGGCTTAATATTATGGAAGAGAGTGTCCTAGAAGAGCCTTTGCAGAAAAGTGCTGGGGAGGACAGTCTCCCATGGGCTTTGGAGTATATATATGTTTTTGTGGGACAGCTGATGGCAGCTGATAATCTGCAGTTTGTGCTGTGGAGATGATCGACAGGCTTTTCCTGAATAGCATGATGTGGATCAAATGAGCCTGAAAATACCGGCATCAGTGATAGGAAATAGTTATTCATTTTTCAGAGTGCAAGGAGCCATTTGGAAAGGGTACCGCTCTTGTCTGACCTTATGTTCTGGCTTTACAGCTAACCAAATCACTATAAATTTGCAAACTAGAACTGCTGGTCTTTTTATGCCTGCAAACAGCAGCAGCGGGAGCCATTTCTAGGTGGGTTTGAAGAATGGCAGGCTGCCAGCAGTGGCATCCATCTTGCTATCTGAGATAATGCCACGAGCAGCCTGAAAGGTATTTCTGACAGGAGAGCATCAAACCAGCTGTGCATTGTGCAGGGCTGACTGGAGAGCTTTTACAGGAGCAGGACTCTAGAACTGGTGTGGCCAGTGTTGGATGGTAATCACTCTTCTGTAGCTGTGTTTCTAAAGTCTTCACAGACATCAGCCCTTTGTGTAGAAGTCTGACCCGTGGCATCAGCGATGCTCTGATCAAACTGGGGTTGTGAGGGCCTGGGACCTGTAGGTATCACAGTCTGCTGGGCAGGGAAGACAGGCTCTTGTGCTGCAGATCTGCTTTGGTGCCTTCTCTTGACTGCAGTAACACTCCCAATGGTTTTCCCTGACTCAGTAGCTGGAGCCATCTCTCCCCTGCAGCCCACATTTCTATGACACTGTGTCCTGGCCACGCAGGATGACTGGAGAGTAGCAGAAGTAAATGCAAGGCAAGGGAAAGCAAAGAAGGGTGACTGCTATCCAGGCTCTGAAAAAAGGCAGCTGGGTTTGTGGTACTAATGGGAAAATACTCCCCTGACTGTCCCCTCTGCTAGCTACAAGCATGTCCTGTCCCTCCTGGGGCTTACTGTTTCATGTACTGACTTTGATATTTCCTGAGCACGACTTTCTCATTTCTCCATCCTTAGGGGAACTTTGGCACAGATGGCAGCAGCCACCAGAAACCGCCAAAAGCTTTTGTGCAGTTGAAATGTGCTCTGTCCACGCTTCATCTTAAAGACTAAAGGCACTGCTTGTAATTCTGCACCAGGCTTCTCTGATTTTAACCTAGTTTCCACTTTGCTTACCCTCTCTACAAGATTGCTGCACACAAACCAGAAGCCTAATGGGAGCTTCTAAAGGTCTGCCAGTCCTCTAACATGCAACAGTAGTCCTAAAACTTCTTAAGAGATGGGTTTGCATTTCTCCAGATGGAATGTAAACAAAGGGCTGCTAATAAAACAGTGTGTAAGGTCTTATTCAGATTTATATAAATCCTGATACCACATCTAAAAATAGTGCCCTGTTTTGCATTCTTGAAAGCAGATTCATCACACACCTACATCTGCCATGAAGTAACAAACTGGACTTCTTGGGAGTTGTATGAAAAGTACTGAAAACCCATTTTAATTTTATTAGTCCTACAAAATACATATGGACAGTGATGTTAAATATGATAACACTTGGAATGGACTGCAGCCTTGGCACTAGCAGGAGGCATTCAGTATGGGAAGTGGTCTGGAGGTGTCCATCAGAGCATTGATTGTCTGCTCTGGTGGGAATCTGGTAGGATCTGGAGCAGAAAGGAGTGTGGGGGAGCTGGATGTAGATTTAGCTAATGGTTTCAGTCCAGGAAGGAGTGAAAGAATAAAGACAGGCAATTGCTGTCTATTCTATATGTTAAGTTAGGATTCAAGCAGAGGGACCTTTTCTTTTAACCTTAAGGCTTGTGCTTATGACGCAAGTATATAAATAGATGGGGCTCAATCCTGTAAGGTGCCAGTGCTTAATGTAGAGCTTGTAATTAGTCTTATTAGTTTAAAGCACTTAAACTCTTTCCTCTCTTGTGTCTGCTTATTTGCCATCTCTCTGAGCTGGTCTTGTGGTCATGTTTTTCAATAGTGGAAAGCCTGAGATAATGTAACATTTAAGATGTGGTTTTCGCTTTAAAGTGTTAAGACACTTTAAAGTGTCTTAGCCTTAAATATTCACTAGGAGATTTTGGACTGTGGTGTGGTGCCCATGAAGATGTTAGCCATTGTTAACCATGAAGGTTAATAGCACAATAGAACTTGCATTCATAATAATATTAAATAGGGCATGTAGCAATAATAAATATATCTTGCAATGAGTTTTAAGAACAAGCTAAATCCATATGGAGTATGGATCTTTAAAGAACACCTAATCTTTGTGCCTTGGTTTTTGCATGCTCTCCAGGGATGTGAAAGCTGTCACTTCATTGTTGATACATAAAGCATCTGACATGTCTCCTGTATGTGTTGACTGCTCTAGTAATGAGATTTTCAGTAGGTTTGCTCCTTTATACCTAGTAGAAAATAGATGCACTCATTTAGCTTTTTGGGAAGGTACTCCAGAGGAGCTCAGGATGAGGAGGTGACTGCCATCAACATCATCTTTCCTTGTCATGCATACCCTGTCTGGTGCAAGGCATTACCCTCAGCCCTGCACAGACACAGGCATTAGTGATAACTCCTGTCAGTGAGATCATCAACAGAATATTTTTAAGTATTTGAACGTGCCCAAATAACAGCTCAAACTGTTGTATGTGTCCTCTGACCCATGGCCAGGGCCCTGAATGGCAAGTAAAGGCTCAGTGTCTCTGAAAGCCAGGCTCTTTCCTCCTGAGCTTATGCATGATTTAGGAGCCCAACCCAGCTATAGGCACTCACACCGAGAAGTCTGGGTTTCTGTTTCCAGACTCATACTAAAAATTTGAGCTTCCTATATGCTAGGAGTGACATTTACATTTTTCACAAAAAGTACTTTTGTCCCCACTTCCCCTGCTTTTGCTGCTGTAAGAAAGCTAAGCATGAGGCAAAGGAGCATTCCATCACAGGCTGGAGGTAGGAAAGGTGTGTTTGCAAGTGCCTTGACTGCTGCTTATATCAACACAGTCTATAGGAAGCTGTGTTTCCAGTGACCAACTAGAAAAATGTCTAAGGATCACCCCTCTTGAAAGGAGCCAGGACCTTCCACAGTGTCCATTGTGGTCCTTACTTCATGCCAGAGGCATGGGCACACATCCAGGCTCTCCTGTGAGCCGAGACCTGGGATGAGGAGAGAGGATTTGTCTGAGTGCATCTGTATGTGACCCAAATTCTGAATTTCCAGCAAGGCTTTTTCCCAAGCTGATCTATCAGTGGGAATTATATTGGTAAGCAGTGGCACCTAGAAAAATGCTCCCTGAAGTACAGATGTGAGCTGTAACAGACTACAAGTGTCTGAAGTGTTTACTGTGAGACATTAGTCACACTGAGAAATGGCCTTGTCCAGCTGTAGTGCAGGCTTGCATGGTAATTCAATAGAAGAGACCAGAGAATATGGAAACTCTGACTTCCTCGCTTCATCATGAGTTGCACTTTGAGGAACATGCATGAAAGATCTGTAGGTCTTGCCTGAGGCTCCTATGCAGAGTTTTCCCCAGCTAGGTCATCTTGACTGAAATGCTTACTGGAAGTACCCCAGGACTCGTGGAAAACCTAATTCAGTGTACTTGGAAGGTCAGTCGTTTGTTCTTTCCATAGCACTTGCTTCTCTGGAGCAAACTGCTCCACCGCCCTACTGTGGTGGTGTCTTACCAAGCTGTTTTCTGGGAAGCAAATTTTTTGGTCATACCTTCAGCACTGTAGTTTCCAAATTCAGTTAATCTCAGTGGAAGCAGTCTTTGAGCATGGAAGCCAACCAGACACCCACGGCAGCAGAGAGAGGAGCTATTTTAAAATTCTAAAAATTAAAAAGTGTTTTTTACTCTTGCATTCCTGGGTCTTGGCCTGAGCAAGGAGCAGAGGTGCCAAAATACTGCGAGAATGTCTGTTGTTGCAGTATGTCTGGCCGAACCAGAAGCAGGAAATTCTTGTGAGAGCCTGTCTCATCAGATTGCCAGCCAGCTCTGAGCCTCGCTAGTTGTGAGTGTAAGCTGGTGAGGTGGAAATGTGGTTGTGAGAGAAATATTTGAAGGTGAGTAAAATGGTTCATTGGAAGTGATAGCAGAGGTATGGTGGTGGTTTTCTGTTTCCAACATAAAAGTAAGAAGTGAATACATGAAGCAAACTTGGATCACCCTCCTTCTTCCAGTGGGGGAGGAAACAGGGAAAACTCCCTGTTTGGGTTGAGTGCTCTGCCAGAACTGGTCTGCCTCTGTGCTCTGCCTTTAGGTCTCCCTCTGGTTTGCTGGGGGCCAAATCCAGCCTCCTCGTTCATAACTTCCTTCTTAAAACTTGTAGGTTAGGAATTTTTTCTTACCCTAGGCTAGGCTCTGCACTAAAACTTTCCATGTTGTTGTGTGCAGAGCTGCCTTGGCAGGAGGAGGGATGCAGGCACTGCAGTAAGAGCCCCAGTGTTTAACCCCCCTGTCCAGTAGACTTATTCCACCTTGGCTCCATTTCAAGACTATTTAAAAGACCGTAGCCAGTCTATGCTGCCGTTTTCAGCATTATTGCTCCTGGTGGAGCTGTAACAGTGGGAGACTTTAAAGGAAAAGGACATAATGGAAACTGATTAGAAAAGTGGAGAAAGTCTTGGGGTACAATGAAGCATTGCCTAAAGAAAAGCAGGAGGGTGAGTAAGGTGAGCCCTTAAAAGGCATGTATTCGATCACAGCAGGGCAGGAAATAGCTTTAGGAGAATTTTTTCTTTGGTCCATTCATAACCTGGTTTGTACCTCATTAACTTTCTGTTAGTGCTTTTTTTCTTCTGAAATCCAGGGTAGCTTATTTCCACTGAAGTCAATGTGAAGAGTCATTCAGCACAGAGTGCATGAATCCTTTTGTGCAGATTAAACAAGAGAAGCTCCCAGTGTTGCTTGCATCCTAAAGGGATGAGAAGCACATTGAGGATGTGCTGACGATGTGTGCTTTATTTTCTCTGTTTCTGTGGAGCTACAATAAGCTTTGCAGAGGTGCCTTTTCTGGGGTGCTTGCACCATTTTTTCTGATTATAATATGCTGGATGTGCAAATGACAACTCCTGTGAAACCAGTTGCACTCTTGCCTGGGGTTGCATTAAGCATGTTAGATTGTTAGGAGTTCCTGGTTTATGAAGAAGTTGCCATAAAAGCTGCGCAGCTTAAAACGTGCCCAATAGCCTCCAAGATCTTAAACACTTTCAGCCACTCTCTGCTTTCCTAATAAATGCTGGTTTTGTGAACTCTTGTTCTGCAGTGCTGAAATAGGATTCCAGGTAGTTAAAACTGTGCTTCGTTATATCCTTTAGGAAAGGCAGCTGGGGTTTTGTCTTGCTGATGAAGCCTGATTTGAATGACTTTCCTCATCAAGCCCATTTAATTAAAGATTCATTACATTCTGTATAGTGTAACAGTGAAACACAAGTGTCCTCTGGGCAGCCAGCTGCTGAAAGGGAGGAATTAGCTATGGCAGATAAGGTAAGGAGTTGTGGGATTAAAATGCAGTGAACAAGATGTGGGTTTGATACTGGGGGAGAATGGGAGGGATAGTGAAGTGTTACTGTGTGTGTCTGGAGGCTTTTCAGCCCTGGAGAGAGGGTTAGGTGTGCATCGTGGGATGCACTTGTCCTGCCTGTGTGTAAAGGGTAGACCTCTTGCTGTCTGCTGCTTTTTAAGAAGGTTTATTGTAGACAAAAGAAAGAAGATGGACTCTTGCAGCCTTTTGCAAAGCTTATATGGTTTGCAACCCAGAAGAAGGAGAATGGAAATCCATAAAATGATGCACTGAGTTTGAGACAGGAGCACTGGTTGTATACCAATTGCTTGGCTTAATTTTTGTCCCTGTATCACAACTGTGTGTGTGTATGTGGAGAGGAGTGATTTATCAAGTAGCTGTTCAGCAACAAACACTTCCAAAGACACTGAAAACTTTTTGTGCCAAGATCCTTGGTGGAGGTTGGCTCCTCACTGGAGAAATGCCGCTGGACATCCATACATACTGTTAAGTTGTAGATCTGTTTTCTGCCTCAAGGCAGTGATGAACAGTTATGTGTTGTGTTTAGGAGAGTTTAGGGATTTATTTTTTTTTTTGCTTGAAATGGGAGAGGATTTGATGTGTCTTATTTGTATTTAAAAAGAGGAACAACTTGGAGAAGAGCATTTTGGTATACATCTCGTGAGCCTGGAAAAAATTCAAGGCTATGATTTAAAAGCTCGTTTGTACTTTTTCTGAAGTGCCTGTTGATCTTGTTTGCTCTGATCAAGAGGGAAAATCTTAAATGAACAAATAAACCATCAGAAAGCCTACCATCACTGGTCAGTGCTGCTGTTCTGCAAGGAGCCTACTGAAAACCAACTCTTAGTTCTCCTGGTCTCAGCTCTTCCTGTCTGCTGAGGTTTGCTTTGTGCTTAATTGAGTAGCGTTCCATATTCAGAGCAACAAAACAGTGGCACAAGTTCTTCTCTAACATGAGTTTTGTGGCTCTCACTTGGTTCCTTAGCATTTGAAGGCATTTCTGTTCTCTACCTGCTGGAGCCATTGGTTGGTGCCCAGGCTCTCCCTTGCCAACTCTGCTCAAACAGAGCTGTGCACCTGTAGCTTCCCTTGGCTGAGCCATCTGAGGAGGGACGTACCATTTTCTACCTACCCACAAGCAAATAATGAACCTCCTGAGCTGCAGAGCTGGGAAGGAGTCATTAATTTCTGTAAGAGCACTTGAAAGCTGTTGTTTTGTGTGCCAAGTGTTTGTTGATGTGACACTAGAGTTCAGCTGCAATTGGGAATGGAGAGATGTAATTACCTTTTGGTTCTGTAATCTGAGCCTTCCACAGGTGGTTCTGTCAGAGCTCCTCTCTTCTCACTATTTCCCCATTTTTGGGAGGTGTGCCTGCACGTGAGGTTGATTAGATCAATTGTCTGTTTTTGTGGTTAATCCAGAGAGGTCTCAAGTCACTTGAGCCTGCGTGGGTTCTTGAACAACAGGGCTTTGCATGGCATCATCCCCCTCTGCTCTAAACAAAACACATTCACAGACTTGAGTACTACAGGGCCTGTTCCTGCTGTCCATTACATTAGTGAGTTTTCTTAGAAATAATCACATGGAGCAAGTGCTGAGCTCCTCCATTCGGCTAAGTCCAAGTCTCTTTTGCAGGAGAGAGCTTGATGCAGCAGGATCAAAATGTATAAATCCTCTGTGCAATACATGGAAATAGAAATGTATTTGAGGTCTGGGTTTGCTTCCTGTTGGAAGGATCCAAGGTCTAGAGCAGCTGTGTTGTACCCAGTTGCTCTGGCTGATCTGAGGCTGTGCACAGGTTCTTCAGGGGCCTTAGGGTCTTTTGGACACTGGTGGATGACAGAATGCAGGGAGCTCCATGTTACTTTTAGTGCTATTGCAGTCAGTATGTGGGGTCTGATTTGATATTGCAGGAGTACTCAGTAACTTGGATTAGAGGGCAGAGCATGAGCTTGTCCAAACACAGGAACACTTTTTTTTCAAGGAAAAGTCGTGTAGTATTTCATAACCAACACTGAAAATACTGTGTTGGAAAGCTTAATTCTTCACACTTTTTCTGTGAGATTTTCTGAATTTTATTTTTAATCAGATGCATGGAGACTACCAGTGTCCCAGGTACAAGTGCTCCTCTATGGCAGAATGGGCGGCTGGAAAATTAGATATCTGAAACTTTTCAGGATGTGATCTGAACTTAGAGATTTCAGTAAGAGACAAAGGAAACACAAAAACAGTGGTTTTTTGTTGTAGGCTCTGGCATTGTACAATGAAAGTGTCATGTGGAGCATCTCTGGCAGCACAAGAATGCATCAGTTTGCACAGGTTGCTCTGTCCTGGGCAGTTTCTTACAGGCTGACTGTGTGCAATGAGAAGTTACTATTCCAGGTAATATTGAAAATCATGTGAAAACTCTCTTAGCTTGCAACAGTTCACTAAGAATTCCCATCACCAGTTGGAAGGATCTTGTACATATGGATGGATGGATGTGCATATATATACATAGTGTATGTAACTATGTATGTGTGTGGTTACCTGTTCATTGTGAAAGATACTGCAGGAGTTTTTTTACTGCAGAGAACTGCTCTTACATGGTAATGTCTGCTGAGAGTTAAGTCTGTCATTGAGAAATATTTTTTGGTCTTGATCTTAGGCAAGTCTTAAACCTGAGACCCAGAGATATGAAGAGGAGTGTGCTAAATGATGACCCTAATTCTCAGAAATAGCATGGTGGTCTTACTGCCCACCTTTCTCTTTCCTCCTTCTCCCTAACTCTCTTCCAGGACATCATGTGGAAAAAGGAAAAGTCGTTTCCGTTAGAACTGGCTGTTTTTCTTCTTTCCATAGATGTTTTTTCACCCCTCTACTCTCAAGTTAAATTGTAAAACAAAGTATGCAGTATTTCTGCTGTAGAGTTAAATATTGATGAAGATTAAGATGCATTAAAAGACCGAGGAAATTCATGGGACAGGAATAAAAATAAACAAAAGCCAGAAAATTTAAAAAATGTTCAAATGTATGAATAGGTCTTTATCTTTCCACCTTCCAGCATGACTTCCAATAAAATGTTTCAGCATCTTGATGCAAACATTCCAGTTTCACTGAGCTGGGGACAAGAAAGTGCTGTACAGTAACAGTTACGGGGGGAAAATGTTCTGTGCTGTGTTGGTCTTGGACTTCCTCAGAGTATTTTTTGTTCCAGATGTTAAACTGCTATTTTTTTTCACAAGTCTTCCTAAGTTGCCAGAATGTTAGATTTTTTTGAAGGATTTTCCAAATCCCAGCTGATTATCACAACACACAAGAATCCAAACTTGGGCTTGGCTTTGCTGTACTGCAGCAGCTGCAGAAAATCTGTGCGAAGGCGCAGGTTTACAGCGCCATCATCGAATGCCCTTATAGGGTAAAACAGGGAATGAGGGAATTCTGCTCTGCTGCCTTGTACAACGCAGGATTTACGTCAGCCATTGAGTAACATCGATTTCCCCAAAGCACAAATACCCTCACACACACACTGTGGCCAAGGTGGTAGCAGAGCTCCCAAAAGAGATGCAGCAGAGCAATTCGGGGATGGAAAAAATTATATCTCATCTGCCTCCATCCAGGCAAAGGATAGTCTGCTTAGAGCAGAGGCAAAATCAGTCCCCAGTGTATTTTATTTCTAGATATAAGAGCACTTTTTTAGCTGATGACATGTGGTGATGCTGGTAGTACGTGACACAGATTGCATGTTGCTACTTGATTGAAGTCAAAATGCCAGATCCCCCTCCCACCTGTGACTCCTTCCCTGACCAAGGCGCCTGTGCCCCAGCTCCCTGTGGCCCTGTTGCTCACATTCTTTTCAACTCTTTGATCTAATCCTTATGGAAATAGAAAAACCTCCTAAGCTCTGTTTTGTCTATTGAGTGTTGTCAATAGGAAACTTCTCTTTACAAAAGCAATAAATGTATAAGCACCTTCTACTTTGTACCTGCTTCTCTCTTTTATCTGCCTAATTTCTGTCTTTGTGCATTTACAGAAACTCTCAGCTACGGTATTTTTGCACTTAATGCGTCTTCCCGACACTTTCAGTCCCCTGCTGCCTTCATTTTGCTTTGAAGGATCATCAGCCCTTATGAGTGGAAAGCTGTGACTGTCCTAGTATTAAAGACAGTGTGGAGCTCAGTGTGTTCAAATTCCTTTCCCTAACCACAATCCTCTTTTCAGAGGTGAATTCTGCCAACCAACTTGGGCGACCCACTCTTTCATGCCAAAGAAAGCTACTTATTTAGCCAAGCATATCTGCTGTACCTGGAAAGGGCTGTTTGAAGATGCCGGAACAGGGTTTCTACTTGCAACGGGACAGATCCCCAGGCTACTGGTGGCTGGGGCAGCATGAGTTTGCCAGGGCACATTGCTGAATTGGTAAACAGTTTCATGACACTGCAGTTTTTCATTGTCTTGGGTCTGCACCCAGTCTGTGAGGACCATGACATTCTTTCCTGGGAGTGACACGGGGTCAGAGCACTTGTGTGGTGCCTGGATGGAGGTAAGGGTGGGTCTCCCACCAAATGCCACCAAGTTGCCCCATGCCTCCAGAAAGACCTGGAGAACAAGACCTACTGAAAAAATGGTGGCTAATAAGTCTGTATTTTTAGGTGGGGGTTTGCTCAGGTGGGTGCCAAGTGAGTGGCAGCTTGAGGCAGCTAATGTAGAAAGGACAACAGTGTCAGCTCTCTTCTGCTGTGAATATTGATGTCTCAGGGAAGGGATGATGAAAAACAGAGCCCAAAACATGAGATATGAGCAGATATAATGGATAAATCACCATAAAATAGAGTGAAGAACTTTTCAGATCTCTGGAGCTGAAATTTGTGCCAGAGATCCAAAGGAGCCTTCACTATAATGGCATTAGACTGAGGCTGGGATGCTGGGGGAGGGCTGTCCCAATCTCCTGGGACCAGACCCTGTTACTCACAAGGGGTTTCACTCTGGTGTCCAGTGTGCCACAGGAAAAGCTCTGGTCATGATTCATGGTTGTAGCTGAAAGGATAAGTCTGTGACTTATCCTCTGTCACTCTGTGTCCTTGCTATGTGGGCCTAATCCCAGCAGTGCTTTTCCGGTCTTGCTTATTTTTTTCAATAGTATTTCATAAAGGGTTTCATAAACTCAGCTCTGGTTTTGTATAGGAATATAGCCACATGGATAGCATAGAGGAAACTCTTCCACAGCAAAATCTGAAGCTTGGAGTGAAAACTGGTCAATGAAGGCAGAAGTTTGGCTGTAGAAGTACAAACAATTGTTTCTTTGCTGTGGCAGCTTGGTCCTCAACTGGGCTTAGGAGGGTGATAAAGAGAGTATAGCAATGAGTCAGGATGGATATTTGTACTCTATCGAGCTCCTTCCGGCCGTTCCCCTCTGACTCACGGATTGAACAGAGATCTCTAAATATTTTACATGCCAGTGGGCTCTGCAGTAGTAGGCGTGAGATTAAGCCCATTTTTAAATCAATGTGATTCTGGATAGAACTACTCCCATTGGCATCCTCCAGACTTCCTTTTCCCATTTCAGAGCAACGGAAACAGAAGTCATCCGTTATTTACACAAACTGATGAATTTGAACAGTTTCCCTTGAAAGGTACAATTATCCTAATTAAGTGAAAATAACCACCAAAAAGTCTCAGTTATCTTAAAATTGAGATGTTGCAGTTCAGTTGTATTTCCAGACTCGGGCAAGCTGCTGGAATGCATGCAGTTTAACTTTCCTCTATGATATAATAGTTTAAAAGAGATCAGGGTACATTTTACCATAGTGTCTAGCAATGTGAGTTTATTCAGACTTTTGGCAAGCAGTTCTGCACACTCTTGCTAAAACTGTGAATCATCCATTGTTGGCTGATTGCACTCTAGTTGCTAAGAGATCTGTCAAGTGCATACTGAGGCTTAATTCTACATTTGCTCTAAGAAGGGCTAAATGTATTAAATTGGAACATGTCACATCCTTCCTAAACAAGTAATTAAGGCACTGCTATGAGCCTGTCTGATGGAGAGAAAAGAAGGAGCTGGGAACAGCTGGAAGATTTAACTTGTGTCGAGGTTGGTCTCTTCTGTCTGGGAACACTAGACTTATTGCATGTTGGATTTTCACAACCTGATGCATAGTGGAAATAGAAAGGGGAGGGAGACGTTAAAAAAATAGAATTTGCAAAAGAACTTGTTTTTCAGTGTCCTTATGTAAACCTCTTAGAATGATCTAATGCTTTTTCACAAAGTGTAATTTTTAGTAATGGAAAGACAATCCGTCAGTGTTTCCCAAGCTGCCTTGCCCCCCACCCCCTCCCAAGTGAACTCTACCGTTCACACTGCTCCTCCCCAGTTATCCTGTCACTTGGATGTGCTGCCGTACGTATTGCAGATGCCGTGTGCTTTCATTCGGGATTGTGCTTTAATGTTTCTGTTTGATAAATACGCCAGCAGAAGTAACAAGTAGGTGGTACTGTAAAATATCTTTAACCATCTTCCTTGTCCTAAATAGCCTCAAGCATTTCCAGGAAGGCCTTTTACTACCCACAAAGAGAAAATTGATCCATTTGTTGGTAGTAAACAGAGTACGTCATCTGTTTCTGTAAGTGTACTCCTGCCTGCGTGGGGATGTGTGGCAGCAATTAAAAAAAAAAAGTAAATAAAAAAAGTTCTTTACTCAAGATCTTCAGACTCATCTGTTCCTAAAATTACATCATTTACACTGACATTAGGCACTGTCCAAAAAGTGCCTCAGTTTCTCACCAGCCTCTGTATCTTCTACCCCTTCACTGAACAAGAAGGAAAAGTCCTGAAGTTGTGGTTTGTCTGTGAGTGTTTTCTGGTGCCCAGACTGGCAGTGGGCTCTCAAGCTCAGCCTTTTGCTTATCATCTTCCAGATCCATGCTGTCATATTGGGGTTGGGCCCATGGATGCCCTCTGCTTGGGCTGCAAAGAAGGGAAAGAGATACAATCCTTGCTTAGTTACCTCAGTGATAAGTTGTCTTCCTTTTAAAAATAAAAACACTATCCCTGCATCAACCATGGCTCATGGTTTGGTTATACAATTCTTCTAAGCGCTGTATTTTGTCAGAGATTGTTACTGAATTTCTCTTCCTTGTGTAGGTCTTCACAGACATGACTGAAGGCCTTTATAATCCTCTCTTTGATCACTGCAACAGATTGAGCTCTGTGAATGCTGCTTTAATTGGGGTTTTGGAAATGAGGCATTCTTTTTGGTGGCTCCTCTCCAAGCTGCTTGTGACTTCGGATGTTCTCTGTGTAGTGGATGTGGTTCTGGAGAGCAGCTGTGGCAACAGCCTACATCAGGATGGTGGATCTCTCTGTCCCTACTGCAGTGTTGCCTTGCTTGTCTGTCCAAAGGGGTCTCTTCAGGTGCAGGGTTGTGGTCAGAGCCCACATGCAGACGATGGTCCTCTGTGGTGGCTTGGCTTACAAAACTAAACAGATGGCCCATCCCCTGACTGTGGCCTGAGGTCCTCATGCCAGCCAGGCAGCCTTCCCGGTGGCCATATGGCAGGGTGGGTTGGTTGCTTGTACCTCCTGTGCCGTCCCTGCCTGTGACCTGGTTTGCTCACAGTTTAACACTCTTTTGGTCACTGGCCAGTGATGATTGTGTGCCCTCAGGCTATTTGTGTGAAATTTGAGTGACCTTGCACTGGTGGGTTTCTGAAGAGCACCTATTCAGCAATGATTTTCATTCTCATCAGGTCTTGAGATGTGTGAAAACATTCTGTTTGCATGCCAGCAGCAGTATCCTCTTGTATACAGCTTAACCTGGTGCATCAGTGCTGTCACTGCTATTGACTAGAGTTACCCTTTCATCCAAAGCTGTTTTAAACTAGACTAGATTGACTTGCTGTACACATGATGATTGGTAATAATTATTTTATCCTTCAATTCCTTATTACTCCCCTGTCAGTCATTTTGCAAATTTTTCTAGCATCCCCATTAGGCTGTAAGGATGATAGATGCTACAGAACACTTCCTTAGGTGGAAATCATCCTAACCTGCTGTTTTAAAAGTGCTTGTTAATAACTGCTGTGCAATGTCTTCCTGTGTTACGGATGGGATGAAAATTACTCCTTGTAATACAATCTGAATATTTAACTGGCTTTTTCCTCATGTAGAGAAGAAATATTTATTTGGTATTTTTACCTTTTTGGTGTGAATATTGAAAATTTCACCCTTTCCAGGTAGTAATGAATCAGCACCACTGTTGCTGTTCCTGTTGTTCCTAATGTAGGGAAGCAAGGGAGGAAAAGAAAGGTTTTTGTGCATCCTGATTCTGATATCCAGAGATTTTTGCTAGGTCCTTTTGCTTTTATAAATTCTCTTAATTTTTTTTACATTGCACTAAAACTTGTTATAATTGTTTTGGCTTTTATAATTTCCTCTCTACACCAATTAACTTAGACCTTATCTCTGATCCTTCATCTAATACAGCATTCTTTTTTACACGTGAGAGTGGGCTTTCTGGACATTTAATGACATTTTCTTAAAACTGCTCCTAGTCATCACTTATTTTTAGCATGCAAATTAGCCTGCTTAGTGATTTAACTCAACTATTTCAGCTTTGTGAAAATAAGGCTTTTGAAAATGATGAACTCTCTGGGTTATGTAACCGCTTTTACTTATTAGGAATATCGATTTTGTCTATGAAATCTGCCACTTGTTAAGTGCATTTTTTGCTTCATCATTTTATCTGCAACTGAAAGGTCATGGAGTATCATCTGTATTCTGAACACATTATGCCTTTATAAATTAATATCCTCTAACGGTGCATTAGGTTTTTCAGGAGTGTCATCTTTCTGGTCAGTGTAACAAGGGATCTCTGAGGAAGAGGCTGTATTTCCTCCATGAGAGCCAAGTGAGTATTGAGAAGACTTGATGTGTTCCAGTATGTTGGAGACTTGCTTCCTACGTTTGCCCATTTTTTCGACCTGTTGCCTGCTGAAGTGAAAGATGAATGTGAAGTAGGCCAAACAAAATATCATATTCCTTTTGCTCTGACCTTGCAGACTTTATTTTTTTTCTGCAGCTTTTCTTTACTGTTGTGTAGCTACAGTTATAACTTTCTTTCATCAGCCAAAACAGGTAGGAAAATGGGATTTCTATATTTCCCCTTTAGCACTTACCACTTATAGGACATGAAAAGCATTCAGCAGTAGGTAGAGACAAGTTTTAAACAGCGCTACTAACATCTACAAAGAACATAGCAGTCATTACTTCCCCAGGTTTCTACTTCATTGCTTGACCCCCAGACCTGTAAGCATGCACGGTGTGGAGTTACACCGGTCAATGGAAGACCCTTCTTACTGAAGATGCTAAAAAAACTTGATGTATGATATATGCTTGTCTCTGGTCTTCTGAAGTGTAACCCCGTGAATGTGAGGAGTGAGTGAGGAATGCCTGAGCTGTCTTCCTTCCTTGGGACTACATAAATAGCACATTTTAAAGTGTATGATTCTTGCAGGAGATGCACTGAGGGCTCAATGCTACAGTCAAGGGTGGTTGTCCACAGACCAGGTGCTAATGGTGATTTCCCCCATGCTTGCAACACAGTGCAGGCATCATTTCCCTCCTCCCAGACTGGATGACAGGGCATGTGCACAGATGAGCCCTTTTGGTGGAGGGCTGGGGAGGCTCACCTGGCTGGGGCTGTGATCCTTGGGGAGGCTCAACCACCTTATTCAGCAGTGATATGTCCTCCCCAGTGGGGCACGAGCCCCCAGCAGCCAAAACCAGAAACAGCTGCCAAGGAAATACAGGTTCAGCTCCTCAGTGGCAGGAGTGCGTTCAGTAGTTTTCATTTAACTTTTTCATGACTGACTGTCCCTCCTGCCCCCAAGGTCACCTTTTGTTTGCAGCAGGTCCTGTAGGTACCTGCAGGCTCTGGCATCGCCTCTGTCTGGGAATGCTACAGTTACAAGCTGTCAGGTTACTTACACATGTCTAATGGTGTTGATAGCACGTGGTGAAGTAATAGTTTCCATTTGGTTACAAATACATAAATTTCAGTATTTCACTTTATTTTTGTATGGTATGTAAGTAGGACTGTGCGGAGAAAGGAAAAGCCATTAGGCTGACTATAAAGTAATACTGGAGTCTGATGTATCATCAACTCTTGGCTGTTATTCCAGCAGATGTGTTCCCTATTCCCACGTGAGTCTGGAAATGGGCTGATACTGCCTTGTGTCTGTGAGTCACGCCACTGCTGTTCACTCTGTGCAGTGGTAGGTTTGGGTCAGGCTCCAGGGGGGGCAGGTATTGCTCCAAACATGGGACCCGTTGGGAGGATTGTGGTATCACCACGTTCCCAAAGCAGTCCCTTGTGCGGGCAGAACTGGCAGCAGGCAGGAAGGCAGAGCTTGGATGCTCCAGTATGTAGCCCCTTGGGAGAATTGCTGCTGCTCAGCAAAGGGCTCTGGCCTGGGTGCAGTGAAACATGGACACGTGCTATCTCAGAGAGGAGGTGTAATTAGGAAATGTAGGTCATCAAATTCAATTAGCCCAGTGCAGTGTAGCTGGGAAGAGTTCTTACTGGATTTACTTCCTCCTCAGGGTAGCTCTTATTAAAGGATACTCTAAGTGAAACCCTTGTTTCTAAGATGCATTTAGAAGCCTGCAGAGAGATATTTCCCTTCCCAAAGTAAATGTCTGCAAAATGAAGTAGTAAGATACTGAAGAAGCTGCATCCACAGGGCCCCACAAGTGGGATTGGTGAGTGAGCAAAGGAGAGAGGGCTGTTTGCAAAGGCACACATGATTAAAGGAGCACAGTTGAGTTAGGAGTCTCGCATCTAAAGTGTCCTTCTACTAGAAGAGCTTTAATTAAGTAGGATCTTTGAACAGTTACTTTTTACTTACCTGTTGTTTTGCTTTTCTTCATTTTTTCCCCTTATCCCTGTGCATTACAAGCTTCCCTTTCTTTAAATCCACTTGTATTTTATGCATGGACAAGATACAGTATCAAAGTGAAGATTAACTGAATTACAGACATGTCAAGGAAATTCTTTTTTTAAAAATGTAACTCAACTTCTGCCCCCCGATTTCGCTGCACTTCTTAACTGAATGCAATATTTAGCTCTAATGAAAGAATATGATCTCAGGATATGTAAAAGTGTGCAGCAGCTTGTTTGGCAGGTAAAGGAGCAAAACAAGGAATCACATTGCACCTGCTAGTGCTCTTAAACTGCTTTCCTTACAGGCATGTTGACATTTGCATTTCTGCATTTGTTGTATAAAATGTGAAGGGACATCCTGGGGAGGGGAGCGACACTGACTTGAACTTAGAATAAGCATCCAAGCAATTTCTGTTTAGAAAGGAAAAAATATGTAGTATTCTACTTTAGGTTTTGGTTTTAAATTTGCTCAGTACTCATCCATCATTGAGTATTAAAAGGATGTGTGCTGCATCTTTAAAAAATGTTTAAAGTTCTCTACCCACGTGCCTATATTGCAGAAATTGTTTGGGCAAATTGTGTAAATGTCAATGCACTGAAACTCTGTAGACTTAAAGGTATTTAAATGCATGGAGACCTTAAAGGAGATCGGGGCTGTGTAGTTGAGAGTTTGTATGTGTGGCCCGTTTTGGCTGGGTGAAATATCACTGTGTGAAGGGCAGGTGGCTATTTCCTTTTACCAAGCATTTAGATGTCTGTCATAAACAAGAAATTAAAATTTTTCGGGTCTTCTGCTGATGTATCACTTATATCCAGAGCGGTGCTCAGTCACAGGGTGGATGAGTGCTTTTCGCAGCAGTTTTGGTGGCAAGGTTTTGGAGTGGCTTTGTGAGGGCTCCCATGCTCCCTCCTCAGGGCAGAGGGCATGGTTCAGCATCTGGTTGTTGTCCTTTTGGGCAGGAGGACTGAATGTTGTAGGAGATATAATCGCCATAAACTCCCTGTTCTGTAACTCTCTGGTCTTGTAATTTTACTGAGCAAATGTCCCAGGTCCCCTGAGACGTTAGAGGGGAAAGGATGGGAGGCAGGCAGAGTTTGAGCAGGCTGGTTAAAAGTAGGAGCTGTGTTTTGTTAGTACTGTGTTAGTGTAATTAACATGTACATTGCAGTGAGGGTAGTCTGCATACAGTTGTTGATGTTTTTAATTATTGCCTGTAGTCTTATGGCTTAAAAATACAAAAGGTGAGGAGAGAGCATGTACTGCAATCCTGTCACAAGAGGCACAGGAGGGTGAGGGATGTCCTGGCAAAGCAACCCGAGAGGCGGCGTTGTTCCTCTCTGCATTTGCAGGGTGCAGAGCAAGTGTCTGGAGGATAAAGGCTCTTCTCAGCTCAGTGCTGTAGGCTGGGCTGAGCACGTGGTGAGCCTGCAAGGAAAGGAAGGGTAAGGCACAGACAGAAAGTTTCTGCCTCTTAAATGCATGGTCATAGAGAGGCTGCACCAGCTGCTGGATCTTGCACATGCTCTTCATGTTTTACTGCTTGCTTCCTTATTCTCATTCCCTTCTTATGACTGTAATCCAAAGCAGGATTTTGAAAACTGGCCTTTTCTTTGCCATTGTCAGTTTGAGTTCAAGGAGCAGTAGCCAGAGATGGACAATTGTTTATACTTACTGCATATTTTTCTCTAAGAATTTATTAAAACTTTTCAGTATAGTATTAGACTGCTAAAGGTTATTTTCAGGTGGAAATGTTCCACCTAGCACTGTGATGGCCAATTTGGTCATTAGATGACTCCTAGTTTGCTTATTTATATTGAGATGTATTTTTGACTATTTAAAACTGTTGGTGTGTCTTCAAGGATTTAACTCCATTTCATGTATACTAGCAAACTTGCATAATCCTGCTGGAATTACACTTTTCTTACCTGGAAGTGGAAACCTTACTGGAAATAGCTGGGGGATGGAAAGTGGTCAGAATTTACATTTTCTGCCATTACTGTTGCTATATATGTATAGACACTTCAAGGCACTTTTGCATAATGTGTTAGCACAGCTAAAATATGACAGGCAAGTGAACTTCTCTGAAAGCTTGAATGAAACCTATTATTAGAGGGGGGAAATTTCTGGGTTAGTATAACCTCTGCCCATGGGCCATTGTTGTAAAATAACAATATAATATTGTTAATGGATCGTCCTCAGTGAAAGGCCAGTTACTGAGTGAATTCAATGTGAAGAAAAATATTCTTTGCTACCTCTGATGATGGTCATTGCTACTCAAGCTGCACTGCCTCTGGAGGCTCTGGGCAAGTGCAGGCTGGAGCAATTGCTTCTCTTCCCTGCCCATCCTCGGTGTGTGGCAGTGAAGACCTAGTGGTGACCACTGGGTCTTGTCTGGGGCTCCCCACCGGAGAGACTAAATGGGACCAAATCTTCCCAGTGATGATCCTCAGCCATTTGTGCAGCTGGAATCTGCAGATTGGTTTCCACATGCCTCAGAGTGGTGATGGGAAGAGTCAGAGCTGGGTGGTGGTTATGCTTCCCTGCTGGGATGGAGCTGCTTTTCAGCAGTATCGGGTTAGTTAATATAAAATTAAATCTTCTAAATACCCTCTGAGAAGGACACTGACTTGCTTTTTAGTGTTAGAAATTACAAAGTTTGGAGCCCTCTTGGTACAAGGACATGTGCACACAGCAAGATCAGGAGGCAACAGCAGACATGCCAGCAGCTTGGCAATTAACTGGGAGGAATCTAACAAAATCCATTGTAATGCAAAACAAGTACTTCTGAAGTTGTTTTTTTTTCCAAAAGTTTTTTATATATGGTTGATAAAACTAAGATTTAGTGAAGGGAGGAGGAAACAAGTTGCTGAACTGGAAACTCAGATGAAAATTCACACCAGACCAAGCTTGGCTGAGCACTAGAGAAGCCAGGACGTGCTTGTACCATTTACCACTGTATTTAAATTATGAGCACCTTGTTCAAGAAGCTACAAACTCCCAAATATCCCAGTTGAGGATATTTAATTATTTTTCATTTTTTCACTTGAAAAGAGTTCCCAACCTTAAAATAAGTGGAGTATCCTTGCCAAAGATCTTTCAGCCTCTTTAGAATAGAGCACTTAGATTACTGGGGACAAAGTGAGTATCTTGAATGCTCTGTGTCAAGGCACGAACAAACGGCACAGAAACAGTAGTACAGTACAGAGTGAAACCTGACAACTTGGTGTTAAAGGAAAGGAATGCTACTGTATGGTTTGATTGTGATCAACTTATCTTCAAGTGGGTTTATTAGCAATTTAATGGAATATTGGTTATTCAAGAGCCATAATAGCTCTGGTTGAAATGTCCCTTCTGCACAGTTTTCCCATACCCTGTGGAATGAGCAGAATGTGACAGTTGAGCTTTCAACAGGCTTCATGAATTTTAAATACTTTTCAGCTGTAAAATGGGGCACATGGCGTGTGGTCAACGGTGGACAAGGAGCTGGCAGCCGCTGAGGGTATTATGGGATATTGAGTGTCTGGGAGATAATGAATGCTTGGCTTATCCAGGTGCATTCTTGGCCTGCTGTGCATGTCCAGACAGAATGGAATATATTTCTCTGGCCAACATTTAACAATTGATCATTTTGTAATTGTAAGCAGAAAGTATTTAGAACATTACTTTCTCAGCATGCCTGTGTAGGACTTAAATTTCATGTCATCATCTTTATCCGGCAAAATCTTCTCTGTTTTTCTGTAACAATGCATTCATGCCACTTAAACTTTTCCACTAACCTGATTTTATGCTTGGTGGAAAAGGCTTAGAGAGCCTTTTCTTCTAGTGACTTTAAATCTCTATCTGTTCAAGCATCCTTTTTTTTCCTGTGATTTTTTTTTTTTTTTTAAACCTGACTGAAATTATTTCCACTTGCTGTGGGTTGTAATTTCAGCCCAACTTTTTGTAGCAAGTGAGCTGTTTGCTGGCTCCTGCTTTGTGGGAAATAGCATCCCTGCATTTTGAAAGCTAAATGGTGGAAGAGAGGAAGGGGAAACCCAGGCATGGTTTGCTGCTGGTGAGCTATGTAAAGTTGTTCTCATGCACTTCGGTTCTGCTTAGCTATGAAAATACAACATGTTCCAAGGACAACCAGATTAATTGTATTTTTAACTGCATGTACCTGGAAGAGGAGGTTGCCACTTGAACTCCTGAGACCTGCCAGACTGGAGTTCCCCTCCTGCTTGGTCAAGAAGCTCTTCTAGGACAAGAAGCCTTAGAGGCCACCTGCCACATTCTGCTTCTTCTCCATGTGCCAGGCCCTCTCTGCTGGCTCTGGTCCAGCTTTTTCCATGTTTCCCCTTCCCTATTAATCCCTGGTGGTACTGTGCTCACCCCAATCTCGGGTCACTCTTTTGGGGCAATGGATGCTCAGCACCAGGTACATCAGCATAGTTTGTGAGTATTTCAGTAGTAGAGCAGTAAAGGGCTTTGAATCCATAATTAGCAGTGTGTGGGCAGTAACAAATGAGATAATTTCTGAACTCCTTGGTTCATAAACTCCCAAAACTGCCAAAAACTGCACCTGCTTGGTACAAGCTTTGGGTAAAGGTGAAACTGTCTCAGAGCTGTAATCTAAAAGCATTAGTGTGGTATCTGTGTACCAGGAGCAGCTAACAAATTATCTTCTGCTTGAGGACATAGCTGGGGAGTACCTTGGTGTTCCTTCTTGGCCCTCCTGTGGCCTCATTTGATGAAAATGGCTGAATCCTGAGGACAAGCCGTGATGTGTGTATCCTGCATGGCACATCAGGCTGAGCGGGGTGGAAGGAGCACTGTCTGCCAGCAAAGCATGATACTGGCTGTGTGCTGGTCGGTATTCTGGCACAGGCACTGAGCCATGTCAGAGAAAGTTTTCTGGGGCGTTTTCTGGCAGAGAGGTTTTTCTGGGTGTTCTGATGTAACGCTGTTTTCCATGTGTTGTGATGTTCAGCCTAGTTTGATGAAGTCAGGCTCAGATCACTCAGAACAGAGCAGTCCAGATGTGATTTGTCTGGGTGTCTTGGGAGCACCACATCCATCCATGCCATCCGGGAGTGTGCTGCTGAGCAGCTGGCAACCCACTCTGGGACCAGGTTGCTGTTGGTCTTTATCTTTTCTCCCCTTCTTGAAAAAAGCAGTGGGATGGACACAAAGACTCTGTGTGGGGGAAAAGGGGGATTGATGGCTAAAGCACACTGTGGTCTGTCAGTTGGATGGAAATGGCAGGTACAGACTGTTCTGGTGGCTGTTTGTAGAGCAGAGCTGACGTTTCTTGTCTTGTAGTCTTAACAAACTCTTACAGCATGATCTGTAATGAATAGCAGTGCTGGAGCGTCTTGTTCTTCCACTGTTTCCCTGATGACCTTTCAAGAGCCAGGGCCCTTTCTCGTATTAACACTGGGAGCAGGAGTTGGAAATTCTGCCACAACCCACATCCCACAAATTTCCAAAATCAATAACTATGAGGGTGTGTATCTAACATGTTTAAAGCAAGAAAACAACCAGTAGGAGTTTTTCTTCTCAAAAAGCCTCAAAACTATTACAGCACTGCTTTATTTTCTTTGAAGCCTCTGCAAGTCCAGAAGGGCAATGCTCACTGTTAAAAGGAGACAGACCTCTCACCTCCAAACACAGCAGATTCAGGCAGGCAAGAACCTGGATCGTGACCAACACTGGTATCTGGTTTTGCAAAACTGAAGTCTACCCTTTCCTGGCCCCAGATCTGTCCATCTCTATTTATAGCCTTTACTCAGAACCTTGCTGAAAAATGTGTTATATATTGACAGTGGCACTTTGTGAACTCAGAGCTAATGGCTCCAGAAATAATCACCTTTGAGATATCATAGTCTAACTTTTGCATATATTAAGTCTGGCATTTGCTTTGCATGGCTATGAGTGACTTTAAAACACAATGAAGTAAGACTCAAATGCAATATTTGTGCTTTAACAAACTGGAGAAATGGGTGGTGAATGTAAACTTTCAGGAGACAGTGCAGTAGTGTGTCTTGGACTGAGAGCCCTTTTTGTTAGAGCTGCGGGTGGTCTCTGGAGAACTGAGCTGTTAGCACATAAAGCTGAGCTCTGCTGGTTTAGAAACCTCTTTTCATCTCTGGGTCATTGGATGGTCATCTGCTCTCTGACTCTCTCTGCATCCTTTCATTTAAGACAAGTCTACAGGCATCTTCCCTCTTTCACCAGGAGCTCAGAGACGAAGGCAGGTGGGTCATTGCAGTCATTAGAAGATGCCTGATTTGATGCCATCCACAACTTCTGCTGAGCCCCAGCTGTGCCCCTGCCCATGGGGCATTTTGGGAGCCTCAGTGGCGCCTCACCCATGGCCCCACCACCCTGTCACCCCAGAGGAAAAGCTGCCCTGCTCTTGGCAGGTGTGAGATGGTGGCTTGCAAAATCATTTCCCTATTTCCACTGTCTTTTGAAGAGACAATTTCCTTCTTACTGTCAATAACATAAATCCCATAATATGGTTAGTGCACAGGAGACCAGTAAATAATTTAGGAAGCAGCCTATGTTTAGAGTGCATCAAATACTAATATAGAGCAGTAAAAATCTGCGCACATCAGTAACAGTAATTGGTGGAAGGCACCGGTCTGGAGGGTAATGAGCTCCATTTTTAAAGCACGAGGAAATTAGATTCTTATAAATGTCAAACGCAGTTATTGTCCTCCTTCCTTGAAACAGAGCTGAGCTGGCTGGAGCCCATTGTCTCTCAATCAGCTTTGCTATGGATTAGACACATCCCATCTCACACCAGGAATGTGCTTATTAGAAAAATATCACTGCACAAAGCATACAAGATTTAACACTCAACCCATGTACTAATGGATACATGTACAATAAAACCCAATATCGTGTTACAAACCTGAAGCTAACCTGAGATAATAAGATACAGAAATCTGAAAGGATACAGATGATTGTTTTCCTTGTGTGTAATAATTCTGACTACCTAGGATTTTAGTTTTCGAATAAAGGAGATGAAGTGAGGGAAGGTGACTTTTCCTCTTGGCTGCTTATGAAAAAAGGAAGCAGTAAGTCTTCTTCATAGTGAATATGCTTGTAATCAGGTCATGTCCAAATATTTTGTGTATTTTACTGGTGTCTCCTGGGTAACTGCAGCTTCACAGAGAACTTTGTTGATCCACCGTTTTTCATTTCTTTCCTGAGAAAAAACCAAGAGGTGGTTATTTGTTCATATATCAAAGCTAGCTCTGTGAATTAATCTTTCATTCATAATGAATGAAAATCTTGCCAGTATGTGTTAAGACACCACACTTCAGAAAAATGGCTATTGATTGTCTGGGGAGGGCAAAATGTGAGGAGAAGAGAGGTCTTTCTAAAATCAACCTCCTCTCCTGCATCCCTATTTTTAACATCTTACTTGAGGATAACAATCACTTGTCTGTCCTTAGCTAGAGATTGTATCTCATTTCCTCTCAGGGTTAGGAGCTCTGTTAGAAAGTAGCACAATCCGTCTTGATGTAGGAAGTCTTAAGAATGGAGCAAAGCTCTGGATTCCCTTTTGCAGTGATGAGATACAGACTCAAGCTACTTGCGTGGACTTTACCATTCATACTAACCCAAACTCTAAATGCTGCACTATGCTGTTTCCAAGGTGGAAGTGTGTCAAACACATACCGTGGACATGCTGTGTTGGCGACCCTGCTCAGGGCTGCTGCAGGATGTCTTTAGAGATGACGTGGTGGGGGTAATGCGACTGTGCTGTATTCCATACAGGAGACTCAGCAAAAGCAGATGAGCTATTCAGTCCTAGATTTGTTTTTCTAGAGTTCTTTTTTTTACAAATATGTGGGGGTTTTTTTCCAGTTGCCTTTTAATAATGTTAAGTTTTCCTTCCTATCTTCTCCATATCAACTTGTTATTCTTTTTTCATTTCTGCTTCTATTGAATGAAGTTTCTGGTGTTGCCTATAGAAAACAAACAGTAACTTGAGTCTTCTATTTTACACAAGCAAGAGATATTGAAAGATATTCCTAGCATGTGTCACCAGGCATGTGAACAGCACTTTCCCATTAGAACTCTAGGAATTTCTACTCGTTGCTTCAAGTCCCTGCAAAACAGTGGACCATAGGCTTGAATCCATCATGGAAAAATCATCCAGCTATTTATATGGCAGTCATTTTATTTATTTAAATTTGGTTTCATAAGCTAAAATGAACCCAATTTTGGGGGGAAAACATCCTGAGGATCTTACAAATATCTTCAAAGCCTTGGACACCATGAAGCAAATTAAACTAGTTTTCTGTGATTGTGGACAACTTTTATTTCTGATAATTTTCCTTAATGTCTGTGCTACAGCTGTACCCTATGAATTAAATAAAGAAACAATTAAAGGCATCTCTCACGTAGCCTGGTGGTTAAATGGTAATCAGCAGCTGGTGATTAAAACATCCATATGACTCAAATCGCAAATCCGAAGTCAGCTTTTACATTGCACTATCCTCATTAGCTAGGCACTTTACTTAATTGGTCCTCTAGTGCAAGTGCTATTAGGTGGCCATTCTGGGCCAGGGATGTGAAGTGCTGCTGCCTCCCTGCCTGCCTCTCCCTGGGGAGCTTTGCTTTGACTGACTGTGTTGGAGTCTCTTCGCAGGGCTGTGCGTACTTTGCAGTACTCAGGTAAAAACTAGGTTTCCACCTGCCAGGAGAAGCTCAAACCCATGGTGGTGACCGGTGTTTGTTTGCTCTCATCACAGCAATTGTTGCACGTCCCTGGTCCCAACTCTCATTAGAATTGTTGCGCCCTGGTCCCATTTGGTCTTCAGGCAGCCTTGCAACACATAAAGCACCTTCATGTCTTGTCTGCAGGCTGCCCAGGTTTTACATGTCCTTACTCTCTCAGATGTTGTTCTGTGTTCCAGAGAAGCTTTTGCTTTTGTCTCTCCCCACAGAAAGTGGATAGGGTGGTCCTCTGCCACAATAACATCCACAGCTCTGCTGATGCTTCATATTTGTTGAGACATGGTAGGGGAGGAGGACGGGAGTGGCATGAGGAGCGAGTGCTCACCGGGGCAGCCACTGGCTTGATTTGCTCCGCAAGCCCAGGCAGCTTCTGCTGGGAATACCTGATCAGCAGCATATATCCTGAAAGGACTTTCTCTCCTTGGTGTTTTGGTTTTGGAAGCTGCTGGAGGTCGTAGATTAACTGGAGATAGGTGACCACGCAACAGGCTCAAACCTGTTTTTTCCTGCCATTAGGCCTTCTGCCTTAAATAACCCCATCTGGTGGATATATTTATTTATTCCAAATCCTGTGACTAGTGTACCAACTGTGAGTTTGCTCATCTGCCTCATGTCAGCACGAAAGAGTGAGTCTGTGTGTTCTTAGAATAGAACCCTTCTTTTATTATGCTGCAACTCTATTACTTCATATTAAGCAATTGTTTTCTTTTTTGGGGTCTTATGACTCTTAAGCATGTAGCCACCTGCACAGTGAAACCCACTGGGCTTCACAGACAAAAGAAATCATTCTGCTATCAGCATATGGATGTTACAAAATGTTGCCATGTTTGTAGAAAGGCAATTTTCCAATATTAACTCAGCTGTTCCCCATTTATTTTTAAAATATCACGAGTCCAATCCTCATTATAGATCTAATTTTAAAGAACACTGGAGATAAAGCAACAAGACTAAGAACGATGAAGACTTTCTACTAAGCCTGGAGACTTTTGAGTGCCAGGTTTCTGTCTGAAGTCATTTTAGCATCGAGTGACAGAGAAGCAAAAAGAAGTGTTAATTGTAAAGGGCATGCTGCAGGCTCTCTGCAGTCTGCATGCCAAAGCCTTAGATAGGATTTTGTGTGGGGAGGATGAGTCTCCTGTCTCAGCAAGCCCGCAGGTACAGTTCTGTTTTGCAGCATAGCCCATCAGGGTTCTCCAGGTGGCACAAAGATCTGCCTTTGTCCTGCACAGCTTTAAACTGAGGCACCTATTGTGACTGTGTGCTTGTTGTCCAGGGTTTTTTCTCTAAATGACTAGAGAATGAGAAGATGCTACAGAGAAAGAAGAACCTCCGGAGAGCAGATCAGTCTTGGATAAGATGCTGCCCTCAGTGTAGACCCACATCACCTGTCCTGACAGCCCATGGGGACCTGCTCTTGCCTTTTGGGCTTGGGCTTCAGCATTATTGGGATTGCTCACAAATGCCACATTGCTGAAATGTGAAAAATGAGTGGGAAAAGGTGGCGTGGGTGGATCACATCTGCCCCCTCCCTTACTCCCAAAATCCAGCACTGCTCTTAGGAAGGTATGACAGGCAAACTGTTGCTGCTATTGCTCTGCGGCTGCTGCAGTGAGCGTGAAGGACTAGTCACCATCATGTGTCCTTTCTGTGCTGTGGCAGGTATAGTTTGGCAGAGCCCAAGGTAGGGCTGCTAGAGTTGCATTTGTTGGTATATGGTGCTGGAAGACTAGTATGGTGTTACCTGCTTTAGTTTCCTTCGTTTCTTCCAGGAATGCTTAATTTATCACATTAAGTAGATAAATGACCTGTGGGACGTGAAAATCAGAGCTGTCTAATAGGTCTTCACTGTGTCTCCCATGTTTGTTAGCGCTTCCTGGGCACCTCTGGTTAACCGTGGTGAGAAAGTTTCACTGCACATGAAGATGCTGCTGTGTGGGATCAAATTCAAAGGTTTCTGTGGACGAGCTCATGTTTTTATTGACATTCTGCAAGCTGTAGTTGTGAGCTCTTGGTGAGAGGGTGGCTGTGTGTAGATGCTTCTTTTGGCTTACAAGGCGTCACGGTGATGTTGTTTGAACATAGCAAGTGTTAGCCCCTGTTCTGGATGGCTGATCACATGAGCCTCTATAGAAACAGATTTCTGCTCTAGGCATCCTCAGCAGCTCTCCCAGGGAAAGAAGAAACCTACTGAAGCTGCATTCTCCACTTCTAATACAAGCTCCTTTCAGCAGGAAATGGGCTTGGACTTCCAGCCATGTGTGCAGTTTTCCAGCAGTCAGCCCCACAAGATAGGCATGAAACATCTTGTAATTATGAAGCAAGGTAGCTCAAAAATGCAAAGAGAACTAGTGTTTAGCAGAATTGCAAAGCTATAAAGAAGATGAATGTTTTATTGATTAGGGGATTATTTTTTTTTCTGCTGACTGAAGAGGGGTTTGTGGTAGAGCTGCCACTTCTTGCGCCTGAGCAGTGTGGAAGGAGTAAACCTCACTCCTCTGCTGGTGCTTTTTCTGGCTCAAATCCAAGGGACAGGATTTGCAAGAGGATATTACTGTGCAGACAGACTGGACTTAACGTGTTTTGGACCTCTCGTCTGTCTCCTCTGAATGCTGCATGGCTCCTGTGCAAAGGCAAGAGCCTGACCTCTGCCACTTGACACCCCATCCCCTGCAGACAAAGGCCTCTGGAGAGAGGTGGTAAACTGTGATGGGCAGGGACACAAAGGACTCTGCCATCCATCTTGCTAAAGGTTCATTAAAGGGCTTTAATACTTATTAATTATATGTATTTCTGGCGGGGTTTTTTTTAAATTTTTCAGTGGTACAATATGTTCTAAGTAACTTTCTTTTAAACAGGTTGAAGCCATGAAGAGAGTACTAGAAAGTCTCAACCTGAATATAGTCGAGATGGTGGATGAAAATGCAACCTTGGATGGTGGAGATGTCTTATTTACAGGTATAGTGAAAGTGAATTTGCTGTTTATTTCTGACTGCCTTAAAGACTGCCTGTTATCTGACATCAGCATAATAAAACATCATTCCTGTAGTTTGTTAAATCAGTTGTTTACTAAATGTCACAAAGGTGAGTTCTCAGTGCAACCCTCAATGTCCTGCCTAATGCCTGAATAAATGGAATAGCAGTGTACATAGTACAAAGAGCAGTGCTTTCATACAGATTTTATTTTAGCTTGTAAAGTGCCAATAAGAAAAATGCTTTCAGTAGTCAACTGTCTGCAGTTGTTTCATATTTCTTACTACAAGCAGCTACATTCACCAGATTCATTTTCAGGACCTGTAAAAGCTTGATGCAGACAATTGTCACTAGTTCAATGAATCAAATGCAAAAAAATGCATTTTTTGTTTATGGAGAAAGCGGTGGAGTTGTCTGTCAGATGTCATGTGCTAGACAACTTATATGCATGGTTGACTTCAAAGATGAAGATACTGACTGTGTTTTTTATGTCATTAAACCCATTAGACATTTTCTCACATCGGCTGCACACGGGGCTGCTCCCCGCCTGTGCTGAATGAGCCTGTTTGTTTTGATCAACATCACAGTAGATTGTCTGCTTGCCTTAGTTCACCAAGGGGAAAAAAGGCTCTCAAAAGAAGCAGATGAGGAAGGGAGGCCTTTCTGAGGCCTTTCTAAGGCAATGCAGATCCAGCACTGATTTTCTCTGGAGCTGGAGCTGAAGGATTATGGTGACTGCAGAGCTGCCTTCAGACCAGAGGAAATCTCAGAGGGAGAAGGAAAGGGTCAATCAGTGCTGAACTAATCCAACCCAGCTGTTCTCTTTCCTGACCCAATGGCCATTGCAGAGCTTTAGAAGAGGAAGCTATTTATGCTTCTGGTGAAATGTGTCTTCTGCATGAAGATTAATTGCTTTAGATTATCACCTCACAATTGCAGGTTGCATTTTTTTATGCTGAATTTTCAGTTTTACTACTCAACTTGAGAAAAGAAATATAGAAAATGAAAATCTGGTAAAGATTGCTTCACAATGTCTCTAAAGCTGGTCTGCTTTAAAAATGTTTATGCTCTGATGAAGAAGCTAATGTGATTTTTTTTTCATGGCTTAAAAAAAAGAAAAGCTGTAATTGTTTTGCTCTTAATTTTTTCATTCAAGGCAGAGAATTTTTCGTGGGGCTTTCCAGGCGGACAAATCAACGTGGTGCAGAAATTCTGGCTGACACATTTAAGGTTCGTAGACTCATTCATGCCACAGGACATAAAAGCTGTCATTCACTGAACTAGTTTAAAAATTATACTGGCCAAGGTGTTTGTCATACTCATGTACTTTATGTGGGACTAAAAAGGTTTGAACATCCTGTAAAGTGATAAATGCTGAAGTTGGATCTGAGATGTGAGATTGCTGCATAAAAATAAATTGGATAGTGGGAGGCTGGTATTTTTTGAGAGCATATAAATGCTCACATTATTCATGTTCTCATGTATCATCAATGTGTTCTAATTGACAGTCCCTGGAGAGGTTTTATGTACATACTGTTTAATTAAGCATTTTAATGTATTTCTTTATAGTCTCAACAATAGTAATACTTGAAATATGTTCTGGGTTTTACTCCAGTGCTCCAGACAACACAAGCTGGTCCAGAGGAGTGTGTCATACTTAAACAGTGGACACTGTGCCCTGAGACTGACAATTTACAGACTGTAAAATTAATTATGGAATATCTCAATATAATTATGGAATTAGGACACTTTAAAAATATTTATAACAGCCATTCCTTGCTTCCATACAGGATTATGCTGTCTCCACAGTCCCTGTTCATGATTCTTTGCATCTGAAGGGCTTTTGCAGCATGGCTGGACCAAACTTGATTGCTATTGGATCAAGTGAAGCTGCACAGAAAGCCCTGAAGGTAAAGCACATAAGAAAATTTTCTAAACAGCAGATCTCCTTTTGTTTTGTTTTGTTTTAATATCTGTTTTAGAATACTGGAATTTTAAAATGGATATAGATCAATGAAAGAGGAAACCAGTACGTGAGGAAACTTGGCTTTTAAAATTGCCAGAGGGGAAGTAAAAGTTTAGTCATGAAGAAGGAGGGAGAGGGGTCTGATCCCTTTTGCAAAGATGACCTGTTTATGCAGCATAGACTTTCTGGATAAATCAGTAAGTAATTCCAGCTGCAGGGCCCAGATTCCAGGATTCCCTGTCCCTCCTTCCATCATCACCTGGGTGCAAAGTAAAGTTCCTTCCTGCTCACACATTTTCTCTCTGGTCCCATGAGGGTCTCATAACAGCACAGCTTCAACAGGAAGAAGGGAGAGAAGTCTCACCCCAGCCTGCCCATAGTTTGTGTCTGAACATTCTCCTATAAAGTGGGAGGTGTGGGTTTGAACCCTCAGGCCAAGAGGCCTCATATATCTGAGTCTCTCTCTTTGCTGGCAGATTTGGAAACCAGTAGTCCATTGTGTAGCAGGTCAAGGCTGTGCTACTGCCACCATCCTCAATGGGAAATGTTTATTGCTGCTGTAGTTTGCACTGGGCTCAGTGCACTGGGCTCCTGCCTGCTGTGTGTGTTTAGAGCAAATCTAGCAAATTAAACTTCATCAGAGATGTGGGCACAGAGACACCTGAGATCATGAATTTCATTATGCTTGTAGGAAACAGCTCGTGGAGAGGTCAGCATCTCTGCTGCTGCAGGGTGCAACAGCTGCAGGCACTGACACTTTGCAGCAGAAACTTTGGCTGGGCTACCAAAACAGCAAAGGGCAAGTGAGACTTTTTTTTATCAGGACTTGCTGGAAAGATTAAACTAGAATTTACTTTTCAGTAATGACAGCAAGTCCTAAATTTTCAGTTTTCGATTATACCGATTCTTTTGCCAATAAATAAGAGCCTAAGTGCAGGCTTTGCTCTTTGGTTTTGCAGAAGTCTCCTTGATGCAACATGATCACTAATGCATAGAGGAAGCCAGCTGTGTGTTCCTAATAAGAAATGAAGAGTGGTAGAGATAGCTCTGCTGTATTAGTGAGAAAGCTCTTTGAAATCTGCTCAGATTAAATGTAATTTCTGCAACCCAACTTGTGTCTCTTGCCCTGGTTCTAAAGCATGAATTATTTTTAAGAACAGCATTGCTGTCAGTACCCAAGGCACTGCTCCAAATCTGTGCCAGGCAGAACATTTACAACAGAAATAGTGTGTAACTCCAAAATCAACATCCCTGGTCCCCAAAGAGCTTAGGAACCTACACTGCATGTCTTGTACACTTCCTTGTGTTTAGGAAGCCAGTGATATTTATTACTTTAAAACATCTTTAAATATTTGCAAGATGGAGGCCTGAGAGTTTTCTTGTCCTTACTGCCATGCTGAGATATTTCACTGGATGTTTGCTTTTCAGGTCTTAAACGTTTTCCTCATGGGCATAATCCTAGGACTTTTCATTTCCCAGCAGCATCATTTTTACTATCAGAGCGTAGCAGAGATTTGTTGGGGCTTTTTTTCTCTTTTATCTTGTGACGGTTCAAGTTTTAAAATGTCTCACTTCCCAGCTAAGATAAAATGAACATTCTCAGAGTGTCCCTTGCTGGACATGGGTTGAATTGTGGGGGCCAAGAAAGTCTAGTCTTTGCTGGTTTAGCCTTGCAGCCTGGCAGCAATTAAGGAGGTAGGATAGCGGCCTGATTGCTATATCTGAGTTCAGGGGAGCTCCTAAACAAGAGGATGGTCCCTTGACTTCCCACGTAGTTTGGAGTTGCTTTAGTTTGCTCATTCAGTTCCTTTGAACAAGCTGTCAAAGTTTCTCATTAGAAATCACTACAGGAAGCCCTGAGAGCATATTCCCAGCTTATCACCTACATCTCCTTCCCTGAGAAACTTATAACAATTGGTTTTGGTTATGGAGGTCTGATGTTCCTGATGCTGTGAGATTGATTTAATCTGGGATGGAAAGTGCCCTGCATCTTTCCCTGTGAGATATACACTATCCCAAATGTTTAGGCTCAAACTCAAAATGCATTGTGAGCAGCAGCCTGATGAAGTTTGCATATATCCAGATAGCTCTACACTTGTACAGTGTGTTTATAAACACGAGTAAAATTCAAGTGCAATACTGGTTGCTCAGAGCTACAATTTGAACTTGAGCCAGGACTAATCTGAGAACTCATCAGTTTGATTAAAGCCCTTTGCACAGCTCGGCTAATCATGTTGCAGTGCCTCAATTTAGCTATTGTAACCAAAAATATTTTTTGGATAAGCTGATTAAATGTTGCTGGTAACTAACCATCAAGTAAATACCAGCATTAATCAAGACACAGCAAAAAGCAGATATATTTTTAGAAGAAGATGGTAATTAACAAGGTAATCTAGCAGTCTTTGATTGTTGGTGGATATCTTTTTAAAAATAACTACATCTGTTTTCAGTGTGTTTTTTTGCATTGGACATTTAGCAGTTCATTGACACATGTGTGAGGGTTATGTTTGCTCACACCCTGCCACCTGAAGTTGAAGACTCTGGCCTAGGGCAGCGGTTTTGTCCCATAGCATGTGCCCTTCTCATGCTCCTGGAGAGCCAACAGGTTACATCAGGCAAGCATGTCGCAGTCAGCAACTTATGAAGTTACCCTGAGTGTGTTTCAGTGTGTTGGAGCCAAGTCTACTCTAATCCTGGGGAATATCTAGCTGTTCCTCCAGGAATCTAAATCTCTTCAGAGAAATTATTGGCAAACAAATGTGTAAATTGCCTGTCTTGGAAGTGATAGCATTTGCAATGCTGCTTATTACCAGCTTCCCTTAACATTTGAGTTCTTGCTTTTTGACAAAATATTTGTATTTGTTCACTTGCCTCCAAAGAAAAAAAAAATTTCAGTTGGCAATCAGCTTCTTGCAGTCTTGTGGAAATGCAGCTGCAAGAGGATCTTTGAGGCACTGACACTCAGAATTAAAAGGTGCTGGATTTTACCAGATCAACTGAGCTGTAGCAGTGCTTTCAGCTGTTCCTCTCGTTACCCAATGCAGTCTGTGTGGCAGTACAGTCCCCTGAGCTTCTGCTGAGTCTGTTGCCTGGCACAGCCCAGCATGCCACTCCTTTATTGTGATAGCTTGTTATTTTAAACCCCTCCTTCACGTTGCCATTTTTCATGTCTGGAAATGCAATCATACAAGCCAGATGATTAAGTTGTCTTTAACCGCATCTCGTACTTGTTTTCACGTGTCTTGTTAGCCAACAGGTGAACTGCTATGTCAGGCTATGCTAACACTGTATATTTAAAATAGGATTTATCTTCCTATTCCTCTTTTAAACAATCTTGTTTAAAAGAGAAATTTTTCTCGATTGTTCTTACTAGTACAACTTGTGTATCCTTGCAATACGTTAAAGACTGAAAAAGAAATTGCATCTGGTGCTCACATATGGCAGAGTGCAATTGATGTAGAGTTTAGTGCAGTGTATGTAATGTAAAGCACTGCAAGTGAGCTAGGAAATGAGTGCACAGAGTTTAGGATTATAGACCACATGCTAGAAGTAGACAATAAATCAGAAGTGACATTTTAGCCATGAAATCCTCTTCAGACTCTGGCAAATATAGAATGTTTATTTGAGCTATAGCTGAAAAGTGGCACTTGAGGAAACTGGGTGAAAAAAAAGAAAAATTAAGTGCAGAAAGTACTGGGGCCTGTAGTCACTATCACATCTGAAATTTTAACTTCCCTCTGCTGTTTTCAGCATGCATTTAATTCCTTCTTGTAGTTAAACCTGTTTATAATTCCATAAATGTAATTCCACAGTTGAACATTGGCCACGGCTGTTGAGATGATAAAGCCTGGGATTACTTTTCTGTTCCCTCAGTGAGGCCAGGATTTCCTCCAAATATGTCCCCTTTGGGCTCTGATCCTGCACTGTTGGAATTGCTGACCTTTGCTGTGAGCATGAATGAGGACAGATTTGGGCTGTGACAGTGCTGGTCCCGGTGTAGGGAGGTGGTGGGGCAGTGCTGCAGGTGAACACTCTGCACCACTTTTTCCACAACAAGGGGCACAGCCTTGGTATCTGGCTGGGACAGCAGAAGAGCCAGGACTGGCCCAGGACATAATCCGGTTCAGGTCCCAGCAGCAAAGGCAAAAGCTAGGCAATGTGGTGATGGGAACCATGACACAGCATCTGTTGCACACTCCTTTCTGTATGCTCTTGCTCTATGCTAAATCCAGAAAAGCCACATTTCTGGCTGCTTGTATCGGTTGGTACAGAGCACAATTTCCTTCCACTTTGTAATGAGTGAAGACTTGGACAGCAGCAGGTGACTGGGGACACGGTCTTTGGTCAAACCATCCTCTGTCACCCTTTGGTAGCAATCCCAAAGGATCCAAGGGTGTTATTTATTCCCAGCTTTGACAAACTCAACTATTCCCTAGCAAGCAGTATGGATTGTATTTGTATCAAATGCCTGCTAATGAAGTTCTTTTCTCACCCGTTGAGAAATGAGTTTGTCCTTTGTGTAAGCCCTGATATTGCTCATTCTCCGAAGGATTAGCCCCAGGGTCTCTCCATGGGACTGGCAGAGAAAGCCTTGGTGTGAACCCACTGACCTGGAGTAATGGAGGGTGCCTGGTGATTATTGATGGATCTTGGAAGGGAGCAGAGGACCTGGAATGAAGATAGGAAACCCAGCATGGTGGCTAGGGATGAAGGCTGCAACATGGAGGGCACTCGTCCCACCATATGGCCTCAGCTTAATCAGGCAGTCAGCTGTGTCTGGCATATTCCCTCTGAGATCTGGAATAATGGAGTGGCATGTGAAACATCTGGGATTTCAGGTGGTCATTTGAGAGGAGTGGATGCTAATTACAGAGGCAGTGTGGCCGATGTGGCAGATGTCAGGACTGAGTGGCATTGCCAGGCAGAGTGCAAGGCAGAGCAGGTAATACAGCTGAGCTTGTAACCCATCATGTACCCTCACAGACCTGTCCCAGCAGGACCCAGAGTGTTGGTGACATTTGCACTTCTGAGCTCGTCCTTGGAATCCCAGAGTCTAGTCTCTGGAAAGCACTGAATAATGATTCAATGGGATTTCTTTATTGTCAGGAGTATATTGGAATATGTACAGCAGTGCAATGCCATGACTCTAGCAAATACCTTTATTTTTTTCCTCCCACTTTCAGTAAAAGGTTGGACATGATTGTCCTGCCTTGTTCTTGACTCTCTCATTCAGTATCTTCTGTTGGCCGTGGAGCTGCTCATTCATTCATTCCCTTAATTATTTCCTAAAGGACACTATAGCAAATGCAGCTGTTTTGACAGGGGTCAAGGGAGGCTTATCGAAACCACATCTTAAGGATAAAATAGAAAGAATTCTCTTCTGGGCAACTAGGCCCTTGGTCTGTATCCAGAGCTATGATCAGAGCAGAGCTTTTAAAGACTTGGGTGCAAGGAGTTGTTCTAGCATTGGCAGTTGCTCCCATTCCTTTGATTAAATGCCTTTTGTTCTTACTCCATCTTGTGTAACTGAAGTCTCTGCAATGTGCCAGCTTTAAAGAGCTAAGTAGTGTTTCCCTGCATGAGAGGAGGGTTATAGTGCCTGCATAAAGCAGAGGGATTCCCAGCTCTGCCACAGAAGTACCTCCAGAACAGGCACCTAAGGGAAAACTTCATCTCTCTGGTATTCTTAGAAAGCAGCCTCTACTGCCATGCAGTATGAAAAGGCTCAGCTAAATTTGCTCTCCTATTGTCTGTATAGCATCTGTCTTTTCTAGTAATGCACAAGTTTGCATGAAAACATTATCTCTTCTTCCTTAAGAACTCATCATTTGTGCCTCTGCTTATTCCCCACATGAAGTCATAATCCTTTATTTATGCTATCACAATGGGTTGCTGTGGAAATGATTACTAATATTAATAACCCAAAGAAGATGACATCAGGTAGGGAATTAGCAGAAAGTGCAGATGAATGCTGACTTTTCTGTAATGCAGTAACAAAGAAAGGTCAGTGAAATACAGAGACCCATTGACAAACTTTCCCCTTAAAGCTAAATATTAAAAAAAATGAGACTTTGCTTCTCTCAGCCTTATAGATAGGAAAATTAGTCAGTCTATAAAATTCTGTGCACTTTCCTTCAGCTCCTTCTGATTCTTTATTACTTTATGAATTAGGGGTAGATACTGTCTCAGAAGACATAGGTGTTCACTGAGTGCCAGATGACCTCCTACTTTAAAATGGCAACTTTAAAGCAGCAAGTTATATTTTTCTTTTCATTAATTGTAGATGTCATAATAGACACTGCACTTATCTGAGTGTCAGTGTTGTTCACTTTGCATATGTGCAGAAGAATCTAATATTTTGAAAGATAAAAACTCAAAAATACGTATTTATAGAGTAGAGATTGTTGTATTAGTCAGTTTTGTTTGTTTTTTAAAGGGGGAGGAGAGTGTCCCTTTCCATACATATTTATCTTCAACAGTAAGGCTGTCAGCCACAGGAGCTGGGTCAGAGGCTGACTGAGATGTCATTTGACTTGCGTAAATGGGGACTCATATTTCTATTCCTTTGCTTTTTTTTCTTTGACTATTCTCTCCCTGGGTTCCTGTTCCAAAAGACAGGATGTTCGTCCTCTCACCTTCTTGACTGAAAGCAACAGCACACGTAATCCACTTCCTTTTCCCCTTCTCAGATCATGGTTTCCCTTTGCAGTGGTCCTTGGGCAGAGCTGGCAGGCAGGTGACAGCACGGCTGTGACACAAGGTGGTTCAGGGGGGCAGAGCAGTGCAGGCGTGCACAAGAACACTACATGGTACCCATCACATCCGTGGTGATGCAAAAGGTGTCTTGCGCCAGGAAAAGCCAAGGAGCAGGGTGGGAGAGGCTGCTTACTCTGCCTTCTGGAAAACATGACTGAGAGGGTGCAGCAGGGAGGGAAAAGCCCAAAGCCCAGCTGCTAACAGTGTGGGTGGTAGATGGAAATTAAAGTAATGTTCTGGCTGTGTCTGGGCTAAGAAATTTGATGTACTGACCATGGAGACTGGGGCACTGCTGGTTTCAAATAGATCTTGAATGCACTTTTCATCTACAGGTCTATGCTGTCCTATCCTATATCTCTATCAGACTTTTAGGTACCTGACAAGAACACTTAGATCATTCTCCTTTGATTTATGCTGCTCAAAGTGGCTGTCTTGTCCCCTTCCTGCTGAATCTGCCATGCTGTTTTCTCTCCTGCCTGTGTGCATGTCAGGGATGACACTCCTGATAAATCTCGACATTCAAGCAAGTTTGCTGGCTTTTCCAGCTCTGCTCTTCTGTCCCCTGTGGTCAGCCAGGCCAAATATTCATGGTCACTGTTGGTACTGCTGCGTTTCAAGGAAACTCTGAGAAGCTGCTGAGTCCCTGTACCCAGGCATAACTGTGGCATAACTCACCAGCCCCACTCTGTCCTGGACTTGCTTGCATTGAACACAAAGGCTGCTGCTTTCTCTCTCCAGTGCCAGTTGTTTCTCCAAATATGAAGAAATGAGGAAGGAACTTAATAGATAGAGACAGGGCAATAAAACACTGAATGAACTTCAGTGTAGGTAAGTGTAAAGTGATTTTCAGCAGGGTCAGGGAGAATGACAATTCTGAATGTTATTCTGATCATCACATATGAAATAATGTGCTCTGACTGATCCGTACCACAGAAATGTGATCCTGGGCTTGTTGAAATTTCCAACTCAGCTGAAAGCAAAATGGAGAACATCATTATGCCACTGATTAAAGCTGTGGTGCATCTGCATGTTGGCTGTTGTGTGCACTTTGCATACATAATCACTTCATTCCAAAAAACGTAAAGTAAAACTGGAAAGATTCAGAAAAGTGCAATAACAACTGACAGATGCCTGGACAGCTAAGGAGACAAACTAAGCAAGCTTTGACTATAACCTGAAAAAAAGACAACTATAATGGGATCATAGATACCTAAAAAGTCAGGAATGATGTGGAAAAGGTGATTGGGGATCAATTGTTCACTGTCTCCTCCACTGCAAGAACCAAGGGAGCTCTAAAGGTAAGGAGCAATTTCAAAAAAAAGAAGGGAAAAGAAGTGCTTCCTTGCACAGTACCTGTCTGAACTCTGAAGCTACTTTGCTACACATTCAAAAGCAAACTGAGCAGACTCCTGGGTCTGGGACAGTGCTGAACTGGTATCAGTCTGTATAACAGCTGATGAGGTGAGGTTTCCAGGAACCATGTACTAAATCTTGGTCACCTCCAGTCCCTGTCTTGGGATCCAAAAGTGGGTATCATCACCTCTAATATGAACCTGGAGACCCCCCATCATGCAGCAGTAAAAAAGAAGCTCTTCCAGGTTCTGAAAGAGTTTTAGAAAAGCAGATTTGGTTATCAGCAGTATTTTTCAGGTAGCGAGCACTGATTTACATTTCTCAGCCCTCCCTCCAGATGGCAATGGACTGCCAGGTGCCTGTCCTCATCTTTCACCTTCAGTGTGTAAGGGCACAGGCCCAATGTTATTCCCAGACAAGCAGCCTTTCCTCCAAGCAGAAGAGATACATATTGTCCTTCCAATCTCTTATCCAACCTCATCAGTTTTAGTTGCCCTGTACCACAAAAATACTTCATTTTTATCACTGTAGGCAAAATCTTGATGTAACTTAATCTTTTCTCAGAACTTTCAAGCTCTTAGATTCCAGGCCAAATGCTACTTAAGCATCATTGTAAAACAGGCCAAACTTTAATATGCCTGGAAAGAAGGAAAAGAAATGGGATAGAAAAAATACCTTAAATAGTTTGAAGTGACTAGTTTTCTTTTAAGAATACTGTGACTTGAAGGATTTAAGAAAGGATAGCTGAAAGCTGATGAGAGAATGATCCTGTGGGTGTAGGGTTACATGTATTTGACTTGAGCTTGGATTTGATTTTTCTTTTAAATGTTGGGGGCCAGGAGAACATGGGCTAATCAATACACAAATTAAATCCTGCAAATCTGGGCATCTGCTTTTCTGTCAACATCACACAGGCATTTTTAAGTGCGGTGCTCGATGCCCTGTTAGCAAGAGGAACATTCAGTGTATGTTTGGTTTTACTTGTGGGGTGTTGGAGGTACAAAAGTGCATTGCAGGTGTGGTGAGTTTGGTCGCTCTCCATCCCACAGCAATCTGGATGTGAGTAGGTCCCGGAGTGAGTAGGCAGCAGGGCTTAGGCTGGGGCCTTCCTCACTGAGGGTGAAAATTTATAGCTGGGCTTGGCCTGTTTTAAAAGTGCATGCAGTCATCTTAGCTCTGTCAGTGAAAATAGGCCCTAAATGCATACACATTTTTCCTTCATGCATAATGCTGTTTCATAGTTAGGATTATTTAGCTTATCCATTACCTCAGTTGTCTGAGGACACACTGTAAAAAAAAGCTATAGAAAAGGCATTTTAGGCTATGTGAATGACTTCAACATAAGGAAAGCATGACTAAGGGCTGAGAGAATGTGCAATGAAAATGACCCTCTTTAGGCTGAAGAAAATTCCCAGAAAAACAAGGCATGTGGGAAATGCCTGGCTCTTAATGTAGCTGGTTGTACAACGTTTGTGGGCAGAAAGCCAGCCCTCCACAAATGCATTATGTGAGCACTATAGTCTCTGTAAACTTGTAATTTTCAAAAAAAACCACATATTTTGGGGGGTATCTGATAGAAAATACAATCAAAGGACCTTGCTTTTATCTCTTTTTCTCTGCTCTGGAGTCTATCTGGCCAGGCATGTGTACTTAATGACTTTACATAATAGAAATACGGAAAACCCCATGGGTCTGTAAAGTACCCGGATTGTGTCATATTGGTGCATTTCTGCTGCATCCAGAGCCTCCCTGTGGGGCAGGCTTGGGTGGTATTGCCTGGGCACTCTCTCAAGTAAGTGGTTTTTAGAATTTCACTTCAACATGCAGCCATAGTTATCATAGTGATGAAAGCTTGCAAATATGATTCCCTTCTTGTCTTTGGAGCTGAGGAAGAGAATAATCTTGTATTGTCAAACCTCCAGTTAGTAATAAAAGCTTTTTTGCAGTGTTGTTTCAGCCAGCTGAGATCCCAGTCCCACTGTCACAGCTGTGTACTCAAACTCCCATGCTGCTTCATCTCACTTTCCCACTCATTTTTTTCTCATTTGTTTCTGAATTAATTTAGCCCCTGCTTGTGTGCTTTTTAATATTGAAAACAATCCTCTTAACATATCCTCGCCATCATCTCCCAGGCTTCCCAAAGCTGGTCCCTGAGGCACAGCTAGAGCCATGCCACTTGTCCTTCATTTCTGCTTGCTGCTGCTGTTCTCACTTCAGCATTTTGCAGAAATGAATGAATGAGAGATGTCTTTACCCTTCTGCTTAAGAATTCTTTCATAATTTCATATAATTTCACAGTGATTCATAATATATTTTTGATGAATGAGCTGTTTCTACAGAAAACCTACAATATCAGGATTCTGTTTCCAACAAGGAGTGAAGGAAGTGCTACTGTTTCGGTTTGGGAGCTTAGTGAATTCCAGACTTTGTGGCTTTTCTTCTACTGTTACATGTATTTTAGTGCAGATTGAATAATTTTTTCCTTGATCAAGACTTAAAAATATTCTGTAGTGAGGAAAAGAGAAGCTGCAGGTAGAGGACAAACCTGGCTCTGGTTACTAGGTAGAAGAGCCACTCTGGGTGCAGGCACGTCACCGGCTGCTAGATGTCTGCAACATCAAGGAAAGCAGAATAAAACACATCTTGGCAACGTAACAGAAACAAAATTATGAAAATCAACTGTGATAAGCGCGTACCAATACAAAAATGCATCTGGTGAAGTAAAGGTGCAAGGACTTTTGCCCAGAAAAACACATTAACCTTTTATGGAGGTTGATGTGTCCTTGGGAACTTGGGAGAGTTTCATAACTTGAGAAGGAACAAGAAATGACAATCTGATAACACTTCCTCAAGAATGCATGGCATTCTTCATTATGAGTTTCATGTTCTCCGCGGGATGTGGATGACTCAGGCTACAACATAAAAAATGTATCCAGACCTATGAAGGATTTTGTTGGTTCCCAGTAAGTTGTAGAACCCGTTATATCTCAGCTATATGTAGTATTTTTTTTAATGAATGAGAAGTAGTACAGATGAATGACCTTGGAAATAATTTAATGATAAGCTTAACTAAAATTAAAGTCTGCTTTCTGCTACGTGATGCAAATCCCCGGGATTTCTGTGAGAAGGAATTTAGCTGAAAAAAATTTGTTAACAAAAGACCAGGTTTTTCTAAAGATAATATTAGCGTGAGTATTTTTAAGCTAAAAAAGCCTTTTCTTTCTGTTTGCACCTTTGCAATATATGTGGGAACAGAAGTGGGCTGGGAGAGAAACTGAAACACTTGCATTTTCTTAGACTTTCAGTAGGACCAAAGTTTTGGACTTTGTGCTGTGTTCAATTCTGTGTTATTCTTGGTCCTTGTTAGGGTGAAGCTGATGTAAAGCTGGAACAATACAATGGGGAGTCAGGCATCTTGTCTTCAGGCTTTTCCCATCCTTATTAAAAAGGATCTGATCCAAAACATGGAATCGCATGCTTGTTGTGTGCTGAGTCTCTGTCTCTGAAATTCCAGCCAGAATCTACATTTCTGTATGAGCCCTATATTTATAAACCCAACCTCAGAAACCCACCAGCTCTGTTGTTCAGAGGAGGTTATTGTGTTGTCCCCTTGGGAATGAGGATTAGCACAGACGTGCCTGCTTGCTCCTCAGCACAGGTGCTTAGTGAAAGAGTAACTGCTTGGAAAGCAGAAAGGAGATCCTTGAAAAGAATTAAGACTGGGCTGATATCCAAGCTGGGAACTGTTCCTGTCCTGTTTGGTTTAGTTCACGCTCATTATATAAATACTGAATGATGGTTGGTTTTGAAGGTGCTGAGCACCTATAGTCTCAGTCAATGTGAGTAGGAGTTTTGCATACTCAATGCACATTCCTTGAGGAAAAGGCTTGGCAGAGGATGCTTACTGAGTGCCCTGCTTAATCCTGCTGCTTGCAGGAATTATATCACAAAGGTTTTCTACTGCGCATTTCAGTTAGGGTTAGTAGATTCTTCCTTGAAGGGCAGAGATGAAAAGAGATGTCCTTACTTGCTGCATAGCAAAATGGCCCTTGGCTGACTTGGCAATCACAATCAGATATTTTTTGAATGTTTTGTCCTCCTATTTGTTCAGGGCTGCTGATGTGTTTGTTCTAAATAGCTGCATGTTGTGTCTCCTGGCAGACCATGCAACAGATGAGTGACCACCGCTATGACAAGCTGACAGTGCCTGATGATGCCGCAGCCAACTGCATGTACTTAAACATTCCCAGCAAGGGCCACGTCCTGCTGCACCGAGCCCCGGAGGAGTACCCGGAGAGTGCAAAGGTGAGAGCCGTGCTGAGGATGCCTGAGAACCTCCAGCATCCCTGCCCCACCAGGAGGTCGGTGGGAACTGAAATCAGATGCTTTTCAAAATGGGCTGTTGTATCCCATCATGGAGATAGCACATGGAAAAAGGTGGGGGGCTTGGGCTCTGTTCTCATCTCCATTACTCATGAGACCCGGTATCTTGTGCCTCTGGTGCTCTTTCCACGTAACTGGATATAGCAACAGCTCCCCCCGCCGCTGCAGTGTGATGTGTGTGAATCCCAGAGCAAAAAGGCCACGTGCACTGAAAACGTTCATATTGATTACAAATGATGAGACAGTTTAGCACCTGCTGATAAATCCATGCCAGTTCATTCTGCAGATAGTTAAAGGGGGAAAAAAAGGGATGTAAAGTGTAATGATTTCTGTTACTTTTTCTTTTCTAAATAGGTATTTGAAAAACTGAAGGACCACATGCTGATCCCAATAGCCAACACAGAACTGGAGAAAGTAGATGGGTCACTCACCTGTTGTGCTGTGCTTATTAACAAAGCTTCAGAATTATGAGTTTACAGAGTCCCTCCCTTGTAACTGGCAATAATGTTACACACAAGGTAGACGAATCTGTATCCACACTTTTATTGTTTTAATTGACAATCTACTGTACCACTGTGCTACTAACCCTTGTTTACAAATTTATTGCTTTGTGAATTTTTCTTATGTCTTTGCAGATGGTATTTAAGGTGGATGTAGGGTTTGTTGGGGGCACATAACTCTGGAAGTATGTTAGTCCCATGGGCTAGCAAAAGACAATTATAATGGCTAACCCCTAGCTTTAGTGATTTAACATACCTGTGTGAAAATTTTATGAAACCCAGCTAATTCTCAATATTTCAAGCACCTCTGTTATCTTTACACTATTCCCTTCCGTCTTCTTTTCTCTTCTTTGCTCTGCATATTTTTTTCCTTCCTCAGTTCTCTGCTTTCAGTGGTGCAAGGTATTGGGGGGACTGAAGAAAACTCAGTGGGCTCATGAACTTGGTATCTTGTGTGGTAGGGAAGCTTTCTGCACAGTGGCTGGAACAGCGGGCACTGAACTGTGCTCACTGTCTCGGCCATATCACATTGCTGCTGCTGGGCAGAGTTGTGGCTGTGGCTGGAATCAGTTTCAGACACCAGGTACCAACTTTGGAAAAAGCTTCCTCCAATGGGAGCGCTGAAGGGCAATGTCTGCCTGGGAGACTTGAATGACAGAAAAAGAGAGTAGCGCAGTAGCACAAGATGCCTCCTGCAAGATCAGGTCCCAGTTTCCTGCTAATGCCATGATTTTCAATGTGGTGAGAATGGGAGGGGAGTTTTTAAAAAGGCCAGATCCTAGGGAGCCTCCTGACCACAAAAATGAAAGACTGAGATGCTTTTGGAAAAGTTAAACCTACAAAAGAAATTTAAAGGATGGGGGTTTTAAATCTCTTTGTTTACATATTAAAAGTTATTTCTGTTTCTCCTTTCTGTTTTCTCCTCTCTTGGAGGCCACTTACTAGCAAAATTCAAAAGAAAAGGGTGATAGAAGGAGTTGAAGGACAGCTATTCCTGGATTATGCCCATGAATAAGAGAAGCTATTTTTTCCTGAAAGATTGGCATTTGTACTTTATCTGCCCTTGGGGCAGTTTTCCTTGGAACAATAACCATCTTATTTTTCTTTTAATTGCATGAATATTTACTGTGGTATTCAGTTAAAGCGAATATAATTTTTGTAGCAGATTCCACAACATGTTTACCCACTGAGTCATACTATTTTTTTCACTACCACAAAGTGAAACACACACCATTGTATTCACATGCTTCTTGTTAAATCATTTGTAAACTAAGGATGGGAGAAATTCCCAAACAGAGGCAGTAGCGGGAACTCTCTAGAGCCTGACAAATAGTCTGAACATGTTATCAACTTCCTAGACATCTCCTCCACCTTTCCTGAACCGTTTGTGGCATGTTGCTAAGGTACAGTAGGAAGTGAGTAAGGGGCTCGGGCAACGTGGTCTGCAGGAAAGCAAACAGTGTTAACCAAGCACACACTCGGATATCCTTTGGAAACCTGCGTGTTTTTTGTGCAGTCATAAGGGAGGAAGCACAAGTACTCATATCCACAGGTACTCTTCACCATATCTCTCGCTGCATCTCAGTGGCTAATGAGGGGAGAACCTCCTGGCAGCTACCAGGATACATCTCATGCTTTGTGGGTGCACTGTATGTTGTGATGACACAAGGTATCATAAGGGAGAGAGTAACGATGAGCAAACATATCCTATGGAAAAAGAGAGCATGTCCCAAAGGAAGCCTTCAGCCAACCAAACAGCAAGTGATTTATTTGGGGTTTTTTAATGACTGTGCTGTCCCAAAGGGTTATCCTAATGTTTCCCCTTTGTCTCTTCCATTCCCATGCACAATCATTTAAGCCTGACCCAGGTGGTCAGGCTCTAAGGATATAAATGTTGCAATGGGGAAATCTTTTTCTGCTTTCCCTTGGTGCTTTTTAAATATCTGATAAAGTATCATGCATTTCAAAATAACATCAAACAGAGATTTTGTGCCAAAAAGTGACCCAGCAGTATTGAACTGTGACCTCCTAGAGGCAAGTTGTAGTCTGTTAAAAACATGTGCAGCCATGGGAGCTGTTATACAAAGCCGAAACAGACCCCCTACCCCGACCTGTCCATGTACCTCCTGGGGCCTGGCCCCACTCCATGTCCTTCAGTCCCTCTTCCCTTCTCTCACTAGGGCGCTGGAGCATCCAGCTACACTGGGACAGTGTTAGGCTGTGGGATTTCTATTTTATTTATCTTTGAATCTTTCTGTGGTGGTTTTTTTTTTCCTTTTACCCTCTCTGACCTTTCACCTGTCTCTTTTTCCTCAGATTCTCATTTCTAGTTTGCTCATCAAGGCATGATGAGCACTTTTCTCTTTTAACCTAGAGTTATTTTGCCTTCTGTTGCCTCAGTTCTCCTTACTTGAGTCTTTTTCTGTACTTCTCCCTCTTCATTGTTCATTCCAAAGAATCCCAACCGTTGGTGGATGAACCTAAACTCACTCCCTCCTTGAGTAGGTGCCAGGAGAGAGGAGAAACTAAGGGGTCTACTTTGGGTCTGAGCGACTTCTTTTGAGCTGGAAGGATGACTGTCAACAGGAGCTGTAGATCCAGAGAGTGACAAGGGTGACTCCTCTTCTTTAGGGTTACTCCACAACAGAGAAACATTTGTGGTGGGCATTGTTAATACCTCGTGTCCTTGAAAGCAAAGGGTGACAAAGCATTCTCCTAGCTCCCTAGGCGAGGGAGAGGAGGAGTTGGGATCTCAGAGCTGAGAAACATCTGTGTAGACTGAGAGGTTGTTTCTTCATCTCTTGCCACTTAGATTTCCTTGGCTTCAGTGTGGCATTTGGTATACAGAAAGAGCAAGGAGTGGCTGAGGGACCTGAATTCCTTCGAGTGTTAATTTCAAGTTGTATTCAAACTCTCTAACTTCAGGCACAAAATTTAGGTGCTCTAAAACCACACCTGCTTTCTCTCTGTTGGTCTCAGTAGATATCACAGCCTCCTAACACAGACGCTCTAAATTACATCTTAGTCTCATGCCAAAAGTTACCGAAGCTGGTTAGTGGGATCGCCCTCACCTCACCGCTTTTAGTGTTAGTCTTTATTCTGGCATTATAAAGCAAAAACATTACAAGCACTTCAGTTTGTGCATTTGCAGTATGGTACTAAGAACTAAAATCATGCCAAATGCTTCTTGTTCTTGCTGTTTGCTTTTTTTTTGTTGTTGTTGCCCAAACAAAGAATTAATTTATGAGGACATTTCTGCAGTGACAAATGTGCATCTTATGGGTGTCCTGTATATTTTGTCACCAGAACATTTCTCAGATGCCTGATCTAAATCATCATTCTTGATTAATATAAATAATAAAATAAAATCCCAAACCAAAAAAGGAGATGAGACACTGAACACTCATAGCTGCCCACATAATACAGTTGATAACAACTGTCAGGATATATGACAGAGCAGGCCAGTACAGAAGTTCTTGTGGTTAATAGCTCAGCGATGGGGCTTGAATTACTCATCAAAGGTTTTTTTCCTTTGAGCAATCAGTTTAGCTCAGTTCAAATGAAAGAGCTACAATGTGCATTATAGATACTTCATGGATGTTATCTTTGCTAAGAGTTTAGGGAGATCTGTGATATGTGGGCTTCTTTCTTCAACAGAATGTGAATACAGTGTTTCTCTCTGCAATGAAAATGTGAATGCATACTGTACCTTATGAGATAAACTTGAATTCTTCCATTTATGTATTTTTGTGTTTACCATGCTAATATTCAGTTTTAAATAGAATGCCACTGTGTGAAGTTATGCTCTGATTTTTTTGGTGATTTCCATGTGATAGATATAGAGCTCATAGGCACCACTATGTCCAGTTTTGAAAACAAAAAGTCAGTGGACAGAATGCTGTTTGTTCACAGCAAATTGGAGATGAAAGATGGGAAAAAATGAGCTTTTGATTTTATTCAGCTTCTTTTACATTATATCTGCGAAGTCAGAGCCAAATTAATAGAAAACATCAACATTCACATGGAACCATTTGAGGAAAATAATTTACTATTTAAGATTCTCTATTTTTGTTTTTATCAATAAGGAAGCTGAAAAGATAAGCCTGCTTAAAGAATGGTATTTGTAAAGTGGTTGTGAACAAAGTATCAGTGGACTTCATGTATTTTCAGAGAAGTTTTAACTGGACGTGTGATGTAAATTGTATAGAGTTGTATGTGAATCGTGTTAGTCACTGTTTTACATTGTATTGTTCTGCAGTGCACAAATGTGACTACTGAGCACAGAAGCGTTACATTCATTAAACTTAAAATCTTGTTGCAGTATATAGTTCCCCACTTTTTGTGCCAAAAACATCAATACATTCCATAATCTGTCCTAATAGAGGTTTGCACTTTGATTTAATTTTTTTTTGGTGACTCTTGCAGTTTCAGTACTATATATCCCCATCACGAAGGAATAAAGTGTCAGTTGTACCGTGCCCTGTGTAGTTTGTGCTTCTTGTTTTGGAACTGAAAGTATATGTATTTAATTTAATTTAATACTGTTTCATGCTGTCTTTTTATTATGAAGCTTGTTACATGCCTAGAAATAAAGCCAATTATAGACAGTAGCACTAAAACCTTTAAGCCTGTTAGGAGAAATCTTGCCTCTTTTTAGAACAAATCACAATTTTAGACTCCACATTGAAGAACAGTTTATAGAGAGGAGATATTGCCTATAAGTTCTAGATACAGTGGTTGTGATATATTTCATTACTGTCCAAGGTAAATAAACAGATGTTAGCATAGTATAGTATGTTTCTCTTTAGTTCCTGTATTTACTGTAAGTTACAAAAGGTGAAACTACAAAGGTTTAGTGGCATTCCAGTTCTGGTTAAATTATTCACATAGCTCGTGTGTCCTTTCTCCCCCACGATGTCCAGAGAGGTGACTGCATTCCAGACGTTTCTTCGTGGTAACATGACAGGTGGTCGCACATTTTATATCTAAATACTACCTGTTGAGTGCTACAAATAGTGCACGTGGGGCTCCTCTCTGCCTGTACCCCTGTGCTCTAATGCCAGTAGGTTACAATATTAGGATCAAGAATCCCAAGAGACCGTGCAGTTACTCCAGCTTCATGGCCATGTGTGTAAGTGCTCGTGGGCCGTCAGCGCCATCTCATGGCAATCCAGAAGTCCGTTGTTGGAGGCCTTAATATTGTTGCTTCAGCTTTTTAAGAAATCCAAAATAATTTAACAGAGTAGGAATTAATTAACTGTAGCAAAATAATTACATCACTTTTAAACTGTACTGTTTTGCTAGAAATGGGACTTTAAACAAGCCATAATCTGTTACTCTTCTTGCCAGGGAAGCAGGGACAAGGGAAGAATTCATTAGGGCTGATCTAAACACAGCCTTTGTACTAATTTAACTACATTGTTTAAAAGTATGATTTTTATACTAATATATTTAAATCAGTTCTATGTCTAATGTGGATACTTTTAGTGTGGTGCAATTAATATTTGTAAACTACTGCATTTACATGTGTACCCATATCTACAGGGGAGAGTTGGTATCAATTTACTTGAACTTGTTTCTAAATGGCAATTATTAAAAACAAAATCTATAAAAGCCACTCCCACTTGCCACATTAAGAAGTTTCTCACAGAATATCCAACCTTTAAAGGCGAAATCATAACAGTAATTTAAAAAGGAGTGTTCTTTGCAAAAATTAGCTGTAGAATATTACTTCATCAATTAGAGACTTCTGCGCTTGGCTGTATGGATTCACTCCCCATTCTAAGTACATGCTGCCGAAAAAACATCAGTCACTGTCTCCTGCATAATAAAATCCAGACATTCTGATGCTCTCAAAAACCTCATCCCCAAAAATTCATGACCTGTAGGTCGATTGCTGTGGTTTAGTAGCTGAAAACTTGCCACTAGTTGCTGCAGATTCCAAAATTTATTTGTAAGTTTACTGTAGAAATTTATACTAGATGAACATTACATATGAACATACCCATAAAATCAGTGCAGTGTCCAAAATCTTCCCAGCTGCCTTGAAAGAAATGACCCATAACTCACTCTACATTGAGGCTCATTTCTGAGTATCAAGTGGCTGTTACCCTCCTGAAATGAGTTTCATGCAGAGTAGTCTTCTTCCTGCTGCCTGGACCTTTATATCCTGTTAGGGTTTATTGGCATTAAGTCTGCTAAAATATATTCTATTCTTGTATCTCTAACTGCATGTTCTCTTCCTGTTTGATGAAGTTAAATCATTCCAGTTTGTCTCTTACGTGGCTCAGGAATCAGCAGCCTAACCCTCCAGACATCACATGGCTTTGAACTGCACCTCTGGCTGAGCAAGGTTATTAACAAATACTCTAACTCCAGAATGCATGATAGATGGTTTTATCAGCAGTGTTGTACAGAGCCAACAAAGTCTGCAATATAATCCACCTTGAAGAGGGGGAGCTGGAAGGCATGTGGTTTAATAAACAAGGATGGGAATCAGGGGCTGGGAAGATGCCTGGCAGCCCCAGGAGGAGGCGGGAGCGGCCTCTGCTGCTGACAGGCCCGGAGAGGGGCAGCTTCAACCCGCCGCTGCAGCCAGGAGTGTGGCGGCAGGACAGCGAGGAGGCGGCCCTTCCCGGCCCGTGCCCGTGTCATGCGGCGGGACGAGGCGGGACGAGGCGGGACCACGTTCCAGCTCCCGCCGCGAGGGGGCCGCGCGCCACTCCGCGCACGCGCGAATGGGCGGGGCTGGGGGCGGGGCGGAGCGCTGTCCCTGAGCGCCCATTGGCGAGGCCGGCGGGGGCGGGGCCGGCCTGGAAGCAGCGCCCCGGGCGGGTTTCCCCAGCGGTGCCGGGCTGGGGCCGCCATGGAGGGCTCGGGGCCCGGGTCGGGGTCGAGCTCGAGCTCGGGGCTCGCGGGGCGGCCGCTGACGGAGGACGAGATGGCGGAGGTGAAGAAGGATGTAAGTGGCGGGCTGGGCCCAGAGCCGCAGTGCCCGGACCGGGCGCGGAGCTGCGAGTGGGGCCCGGTTGTGGGGAGCGGAAGGAGGGACCCGGGGCCGCCGCCTCCGCTTGGTCACGTCGGGCGGGCCCGGCCCCGCGGCGCCGCTGGGAAGGCGGCGGGGAATTCCGGAGTCCCCGCGGTGTGAGGCCGGTAGTGACCCGCAAAAGCTTAGCCCTGGGCCCGGTGTGCACCCGCGGTCCCGGCTGCCGGCTGTGCCGCTGCGAGCGGCCCGCCCCTGTGTGGCGTTTCAAGGCCAGAGCAGCGCGGGGCCGGTTCTCCAGGTGTCTCTGCAGCGGGATAGGCCACAGGAGGCAGCAGCCGGGATGAGTAATTAACGTGGTGCTCAAAGCCTGGCTGTACATGTATGTCCTACTCCTGGTGTCAATGAAATTCGCTTTTAGAGAGCGTGAATATCTTCATTAAATATAGTTAAATACTTTTTATTGAGTCTTCTTGTTCTATATTTTCCTGATCCTCCCCATATTTATTCACTGATGTCTGATTCTGAGGGAATACTTCATCCTGATTCAGTCTGGATTAATTTATCTCCTTGTGAGACTCGGAAGCAAGCAATGTGCTAACCAACCTCAACAAGTGATTGGTTAATTAAAAAAAAATAAAATCACAGTTTATTAGTTACTTACTGCCCATCCATGTTTGCAATTTACAGTGTCTTATGTTTGACTTATCGAGGGTTTTATGTTCCTTTAAAGTACAGTAAGGATTCTTAGGATTTCCATTTTGGTTTCTTAGTAGCTTTATGCTTATGTCATTTTTATTAAATGCTTTGTTTGGTTCTGTGAGACATGTTCAAGTTAGTACTTGCTTCTGTGGAACCACGGGGTGATACTGCAATAGCTGGCATCTGGTAGTTACACCAGAAAAGGACAAGAACTGCTTAAGTCAAACTATATCTAACACAATATGTATGTTAATCTGTGTCAGTGACTGAACCCACAGCTGGAAGCCAGCTTGCAAGAACATCTTGGTCTCGGTAAGCTTGTCTTGAGGAGGATGTGGGGAGCCATATAAAACCGTTGATACTGAGTAGGGTCACAAAAGACAGCGTGCTTTCCCAGGAAGATGATCTCTGAGGGAATGTGATTCGGTACTAAGTGTTACAGTTCCTGAAGATGGGAAGTAGCACTGCTGCTGAAGTGCTTAAGACAGATGCCTCTGCTTTCCCATGCCCAACACTGACTGCATGTTGGGGCTTTAGATGATCGATAGAGTCACCTTCCATGGACAGACTTCCACCTCTTTCTCTTTGCTCGTTATAGAGAGGACTCGAGCAACCAGTTTACACTTGTACACTGCAGTTATGCTGCAGGAGGAAATAGAGTTGTTTTGCTTTTGCTAGTCATCAGACTTGCAGTGGTCTGTGCAGCATGTTAGAGGTGTGCAAGGTGCTTCAGGTGTTTAGTCTAAAATATTGAACCAAAAGAAGGCACTTTGCTGAAGACAAAAAGCAGCCAGTAATGTTGATGAGAGTATGTACATTTAAGGGTGAAAGCACGTGTGTTTTGGATGGCAGTAATCTGTCAATTTGTCAATAGTGGTGTTTAGTTACAAACCTTTTAAACTGTGAGTATATTCATGCTGTTGCTCTGACACTGCTTTTGCTCTATGTACAGAAAATATCAGTATCTGCAATATTTTGGAGTTGTGCCTCATGAATACAAATAGTATGGAAATGTGGCAGTAGGGTGGTCAGTAAGAATAAGTATGTCTGTAGACAAGGGTGCTGTTTGATATAATTTCTTTTCATTTTTAGTTGTTTACTGTTTTGAAATGTGCTAACCACAGACTTGATGTAATTAACATTTTCTATAATAGTCAGCTTATTTCTTAATATGCATTAGAACTCCTGAATTCACTCAAAGAACTAATGAAAAGGATAATTAGGTAACAGGGTTTTTAAAATTTTTTTACACTAGAAAAATCTCAGTAATGCAGTGGCAGCTTTAAAAACTCTTTGGCTAACCTGTATCAAAATCAAATCTGTAGGTTTCAAGTACAGACTTCTAAATAAATGGAAGTGTTGGCTAATACAAGTTGGCTTTGTTTTTCAGGCTTTAGAAAGGATGCGTCCTTACCTGTGTGATAAAATCATAGCCGAGAGACACTTCGATTACCTGCGTTCAAAGAAAATACTCACTCGAGAGGACACTGAAGAAATTTCTGCTCGATCTTCCAGTAGGAAAAAAACTGGGAAGTTATTGGACTACTTAGCAGAAAACCCAAAGGGACTAGATGCTTTGATTGAATCTATCAGACGAGAAAGAACACAAAACTTCCTGTTACAAAAGATAACTGATGTAGTGTTGAAAGTCAAAAATGAAAAGCTTGAAGCTCTCAAAGGTAACAAGTTTATAATAATGTGTGTAAGACATAAGTTTTATTTTGAGGGTCTGCAAAATTAAAGTCTTCCTCTACTGTTTGGAAATATCACCAGTTTGGGCTTAAGATCCTAGTGCATGTATCCTGGCTTTGCCTTTTTACTATCTGAACACATCGTAAATAATTAATTGCAAAAACACCCCCTATTGTGTTGTTATGGTGGATAAATCTGTCTTCACATTTCAGTTTTGCTTTTCAAAAATAGGTGGTTATCTTCCACCTTGCATTTCTCTTGAAGCTATTTGCTGCAGTGGCAGGTTGCTCTGGTTTTGTTAAACTTTGCACCTCAGCAGAAGATATGCCAGCAAATGCAACCTGAGGGGAGTTCCCCTGTATGTGTTCAATGCCAGAGCTTAAAATTAGACACTGTAAATACGTGTGTGCATTGTTTCATGCAGGCACAGAGGTTTTGTTGACACACAAAGCTTGAAGTGACTACGTGTATTCAGATTTTAAGGCAGAGGAAGAAAGTATAAGCTTTCTACGCCAAAAGCTTTACTTCCCCTTCCACACTCAAAAGAGAAATAAAGAAGGAAGAAGTACGTTTTAACCCTAGAGATGAAGGGCCTGAAGTTTTCTCTGGCTTCAGGTAAAACAGCCTTCAAATGCTGTCCACTCTGGAGCTGAACCATGTAGCTGAAATTTTTAAAACTTTGAAGAACACAGAAAAATCAAACAAAAATTGGGCTGAAAGGCTAAAGTGACTTTCTGAAATGAACCTTAAATTACAGTGCATCTTTGACAAATACTAGCTGATACTGAGGTGCAGAGAAACAAATCACATCAGCCTAGATAACCTGCATGTTTGTTTTCTAATTTGTCATGAATATTGGATGTCACAGGGGAGATGAAGTGTTAAAAATACAGACAATTGATCTTTGACAGCCTTACTGTTATATAAATCAGAACACAGTTTTAAGAGGGCACCATACTGTAATTAAATCCAGTTTCTGTCTTTTTATCTTAGGTCTAAGCTGCAGCACCTGTATGACCTCACTGTACGGAGGAACAAATAATCTTTCTAGATCATTTTCTGATGAATCAAATTTTTTTGATAAAACAAAAGACAAAGAGTCTACCCAGATACATCATCCAGAAGAAGATTATAGCACCGCTGCTTTTGTGTCTGCTGTCTCTCTTCATTCAATGAATTTACCAATTGCAGAGATGGGAAATTCACAGAGCACTGTTTTCTCAGCCACCCTCCCAGGGCCTGGAGACCCAGGTGCACCCCCTCTACCCCCAGAGCTCCAGTCAGACCAGCAAGATCCATGTACTAGTTCAAGTGACAATTGCTTTTTACCTTTAAGATCACGTTCTCTTCAACCACAGCAAATGTAGTGACGTTGGTATGTTCATCCAAATGGTACTGAAACTTTGTGTGATGTCTCATACAGCTTAAAAAGATGTTGTTTTGAAACTGTTAGCAAAATCAGAGGAAACAATATATAATCTATGCATTTTCTGTTTTAAGTCTTATTTTGTAATTGTATGGCTCTGGAGCTGCTTGATTTTTTTTTTTTTCATTTTGTTTTGGTTTTGTTTCATTTTGTTTTCATTTAGGGAGCTTTTTTCCAAAACATCTTGGTACTATACCAGCAAAGGTTTGTTTTTTAAACCAATGTGTATAAGATTTCACATGTAGCTGCAGATATTTATGCTAGAATTATAGAAAAATGGGTTTTTTCTTCCTACAGAAACTAACAAGTCAGCTTTTCTTAGTGTTTCTGTGATGGGTGAATTGGGAAAGATAGTTAGGAAAAGTAGTGAGTATGGAAAAACAAAAAATAACTTTCTAAACTAAAAGCTTAAGCTTACTTACCAAAAAGGTTAAACTCATTTACCAAGTTAAATGTTTCTCAGCAGGATAATTTCCTGCTCTCCATGTATGCGTATGCAGCTCCATTTGCTAAAAACCTTACAAATCTGGCCAGATCTGTAGCTGTGCTTATTTGCAAGGAGTCTCTTCATTGTCTGAACTTTGTCCTGCTGGTAAACCAAAAGGCACTGGATATCAAAAATATACTTCTGCAAGTCTTGACATGTTATTCTTGTATATTAGTTTGAGATTCCTGATTCGAGATGCACTTTAAATATAAATTCTCATTAGTACTGGAAAAAGGATGTAAACTGCTGTAACAGCATCATGAGGGCTGTAAGAAAATGTTATTGTAGGATGCTTTTAAGGAGCAAAGCTTATATGTTTTGTCTCAGTAGGGAAAAGTGGAGGAGAAGTCCTGTAACAAGAAAGTATCCATACCTGAGGACTTCTGGAAATGTGGCACTTCAGATACCTCCTTTTCAAAGCAGACAGACAGGTTTACATTTCAAATTGTTTAGAGTCAAATGCATTTTAAACTGCTTCAACATGGGAAGGTTCTCATTTCTTGACACAGTGTAACATACTGTATTCCTCTCACACTCTTGAGTTGTAATCTGCCTTTAATGCAGGTGGCCTATAATAATTTTAAAATTAGGTAAACTCTTACTTGGACATGTGTACAGTTGTGTTCTGTGGTACTACACTTAAAAGTGATGGGATGTTTTCAGTATATCAAAGGGTAGGTTTGTATTTAAGGCCCTCATACTGTGCTATAGCCATATAATTCCATTTAAATTCACAACGAGGTAATATTCCTAAACTGCTCTCCTTTTATGGAGACAGGTCATCTGTAGGACCTCAATATAGTCTCTATAAATTGTTTTTCATTACTACTCTGGTTTTGGAAGTAGGTGAAAATAAACTGCAATATTCAACTACACTCCATACCGAGTATATGAATAGCTTACATCTGATAATGATGTGTTTATAAGAATCCTTGTTTTTCTTGTATGCATCTACAGTCATAGACTGTAGGATGGTGAAAGTGCTTTTCAGTGAAACTGCCTGGATTAGATGGCACTCGGGAAGTTAAGTGCCTAAATATGCAAGCAAAACTTTGCTCTCTAACACGAAATTAAGGGTAGGCTGAAATCCCTCTCTTCCATTAACTTGAACTGTAGTTGCACTTACTCGAGATGTCTAAAAAGTGATTTGTCTAAATGCCCACTGTAACCACTTAAAGAGCTGTGCTTAGGTTTGGGTCCCTTCCTGGATTGCTGTAAAGGGAGGAGAGCGAGCAAGCTTGGCCTTAACAAAGTGCCTCAGCTCAGGGTGGAGGCTGCCTTGCAGCTCTCACCTCACACTGGGGTGTGCCACCCACCCAGCACGCAGCCTGCAGGAAGCCTACCCTACAGGGACCACTCCCTGGGAAGCTACTGACCTGAGATCTTGAATGAATGTATTATCCTACCAAATGTTTATAGCGTGCATTTTGTAAAAATATTTTTATCACAACTTTTGGAATAAATTCTTTTGTACAGTTGCCTGTTTGCCTGCCTGCCTCTCTTGTTATTAAGATGTGCAGGTTGCAAGAGCAAGTGCCGATAAGTGGATATGTGGTTTTGGTTTTGTGTGTGCGGGAGGCTTTTGTTCTCCTTGTCTTGTTAGAGAGGTTTGTCTTTGGTGGAAAGACTGACTTAATGTGAAACACCTGTGCCAGTAGGACTGCACTCAAGAGCAGTCTATAGGGCAAACATGCATATGAAATCAAGAACTCAGCTGCTTAAATAGTTTCTGTGGTTCATGTCTAGTATTACTAACCTGATTCTTGCTTTTTTTTCAAATTACTGCTCAGCTTCCTACAGGTGTGAGAAGTGTTGCCTCCAGCGATGCATATATTGACTTCATTCTTAAATTAAGATTTTTATTAATGGGGGGGAGAAACAAGAACTTTGAGTGCTGAGGAGCATGACTCAAAAAAGGAATTGCAAATGTTGCAGGGACTGTGGAGTTTCACTTCAGTGGTCGTTTTCATTGGACTTTGTGTGTAGGGCTTCTGTCAAAATAATGATCATGACATTGATTACGAAATGTCAGCTGGACACAGTTTCAGTAGCTTTACAGTAAAGGACTTGATCATATTATAACCAAAACCTCTTGCTCAGACCTTATCCCGCTTCTGTGGTAGTATAAGTAATCTGAACATAGAATCATAGAATACACTGAGTTGGAAAGGACCCATCAGGATCGTTGAGCCCAACTCTTAGCGCTGTGCAGGACACTGCAAGAATCACACCATGTGCCTGATAGTGTCGTCCAAATATCTCTTGAATGCAGACAGGCTTGGTGCTGTGACCACTTCCCTGGGGAGCCTGTTATGTGCCCGACCACCCTCTGGGTGAAAACCTTTTTCCTGATATCCAGCCTAAACCTCCCTCTACACAGCATCGTGCCATTTGAACCATGCCAGTAAGTATTTTAGCTGATACAGTAACAGATAAATATAGCTACATATATATATGTGTGTGTGTGTGAACGACAAGGGAGGTCTAATAGAAACTTTTTCCAACAAATTTCACAAATCTGTTGTGGTAAAGATACCCTGCTGGATAGACAGCGCTGGTCAGCGCTATGTCTGCCCTGGGTTAGCCCAGTGGCCGGACATTAAGGGAAAACGTGTTTTCCCTTTAGGCCTCCAGGTGTGAAAAGGTAGAAATGGAGGTTGCTCGGTTTTGTGTCTGATTTTCGGTGTCTGTCTCGGGTCCCTCGGAGGAACGCACCCCGCGCTGGATCCCTGCTGCCGGTGCCCGCCGCGGTTCCCCCGAGGGCGGCGCGGTGCCGCTCCGGCCGCGGCGGGGCCGGAACCCTCGGCGCGGGCGCGGTTTCCGCGGGCGGTGCGAGGCGCGGCCCCGCCATGGCGGCGCAGGGGGAGGACCCGCTGGGCTATTTCGCGGCCTACGGCAGCTCCAGCTCCGACTCGGAGCCCGACGAGCCCCAGCCCGACGAGCGCCCCGCGGGGGCCGGCGCGTCCGCGGGGGGCAGCCCGGGGCGGCCGCGGCTGCCGCCGCCCGACGAGCTCTTCCGCCGGGTGTCGCAGCCGCCCGCCTTCCTCTACAACCCGCTCAACAAGGAGATCGACTGGGAGAGCCGCGTCCTGCGGGCGCCCGAGGAGGTGCGGGGGGCGCGGCGGCGGCCGAGGCGCCGGCAGGGCCGTCCCCGGCCCTCCTGCGCAGTGTGACGGGCGCTCTGGTTTCTCCCGCAGCCCCCCAGGGAGTTCAAGGTGTGGAGGAGCAACGCCGTGCCCCCGCCGGAGACCTACAGCCCGCCCGAGAAGCCGCCGCCGCCGGCGCCCGCCGTCGACATGGCCATCAAGTGGTCCAACATCTACGAAGACAACGGCGACGACGCTCCCCGGCCGGCCGGCAAGGCCAAGTTCCTGCCGGACGAGGAGCAGGAGCCCCTGGAATCGGGTGAGGCCCCGGCGTGGGGCGGCTGTGCCCTGCACAGGCTGGGTGTGTTTCGAGAGCCGGGCTGGGCGGGCGGGTCCCTGAGTGGTCGGTGAGCGGAGCCCTCCCTGCCCTGAGCCCGGAGGAATCTCCGCAGGCCTGTCCTGCATCCCCTGCTGCCCAAGGACAGAGCGCTCTGCTTGCGGGGATGGTTGAACTGCACTGCCGGTGTTTCGACTTTCCTAGAGTCAATATAGAGCCCCCCAGCAGTCCCTCCGCTCCTGTCCCATTGCCATTAGCAGAGAAGGATTAAAAACTGTAGAGCTCTAGTTCTGTGAATGTAACAGGTTCAGTCATGGTGCTGCTAAAATGGTATGAGAGCTTCTTCAGGTGTTGCTGTGTTGACCTTGGATGTAGAGGTAGGTCAGATTATTTTTAGAGCATTTGCAAAACTTGAGGTCCAAGAGGGGAATTAAATAGTATGTCCATGTGACAGATTACTGAAGAAAATATTTACTATCCCCTTCACTTTTAATCATGGTACAAGCTGCAATGGTAATCTAGGAAGTAAAGAAATATTTGACAGGTGGGAGGAATTATTTTTTTTTTAATTACTGGAGAAAGAGAATAACCAGCAACAACCAAGAGAACAAAACCAGAAGAAGAAATTCTGGGCTTTCAGAACACACAATAATGTTTTGGTTCACCAGTAAAGTTTTCAGCAAACCTTTTCCAAAGGAATGGGTTTTTTGCTGTCTTGCTCTTTTTTTTTTTTTTTTGCCGTATGTCTTGCTCCATGTGCTCTCTATGTTCATCCCATGCATTTCTCTTAGTCTTCATCTAAAGTAAGACTATAAATGGTTAATTAACCTTGACATTATTTCCTGCTTTTTCCCAAATCTTCGTTCGCGAAGCCTAGCCACGATAATGATGATATTTCCTGCTTCTACAATGTCCTTTTCTAACTTTTCTTATTATCTATTCAAATAATAAGTTTTTTAGAACAGGTACTGTACAATAGCATAAAGCCTCTTCTTAAGTTATCCTTAATGGTCTATGGTAGTAATAACAAATAACCGTTCCTGTTCTGTCCACATACTGTCTGTATTCCAAAAATGAGGATATTATCAGTTAATACTACTGTGTCTTTTTTCCAGGCTTCTCAAGTGTGGTTAAGTCAGTTTTTCTGAGACAAGGATGGTGTTTAAGACAAAATACTGGCTTTGCTGACATTGATTAACTCTGTCTTTTATTTAAAGATGGTGAAAAAGATGATGAACCAGCTTCTGCTAAGAAACGTAAAGTAGACTCTGGAGAGCAGGCAAAGAAGAAGAAGAAGAAGGTATAAGCAGGGTGTGATGGATTTAGACATAATGAAAATTTCAGTGAACTTGGATTCCTCTGCTGGAATGGGAAACAAATACATGTTTACTGAATTTCTCTCTCCTGTTGGGTAGGGAATTTTATTTCTGTAGTATGCTTGCCTTTTGGAAAGCACAAAATTAAATGGACAGTGTTGTGATAGAAACTTGTTTACCAAACAACATTTAAACCTGTTTATTTAAAAGGAGGATTTAAAAGAGGGATCCATTGCTATGGATACTTGTGCTCATGCAGGTTAGAGGGCTTCATAATATTTTGTTTATCAAGAAACCTGGTAACATGAGTTTTTCTGGACTGACTTTTCCATTGTGTCAAAACCTTTTATAAAGGAGTATATACTAAAGATTTTTTTAGGTACTGTTCTGTGATATGTTTGCATATTGTTGTTTTCAAATGTATGTCTAGACTGCAAATAGATCACTGGAATAAAACCACATTTGAAAACATCTGCAGTATAAATATTGCATTGCATGCATGGTGAATAGGAGGGATGAATTCTGTACTATATGCCACTCAGGGATGTATGACTCAACAGATTCCTTAGGGGTTTTTTTGTTTAAATAAATATACAACTACAATCTGAAAAAAAAATGGACCTAATAATGGAGTTTAATATTTTATAATTATTTTGATATTATGGGATCTGCATCAGTGAATCATGAGACTAACTGATGCACGAAGACTTGAAGCATTTAATGTATTCTTCTTGAAATAGAAAATAGAATCTAGATATTTATGTGGATGAAAATTATAACAAAGCTGTGATGGTTTTTATTGCCCAATTGTATTTATTTCAGTACAAACAGTTGGTAATATTCTAAAAGTGCTAGTCAATGTATGTTGCATTTGTGACATCCTGCTCCATGGAGTTTTGAGTCTGTGTATGAAAAGGTACCAGCTGGCACTGGATTGAAGGAAGGGTTGCTCTAGGTTTCTTTTCATATAAAGATTTTGTGCCTTAGGAAGTCTGCAGTGAGATTAGGGCCTACTAATAGAAGTTTATGAAATTAAATTTTAATGTAAACATTTGTGCTTTTTCCTTCTGTCTTGGACTACCTTTTCTTTGGCAGAACAGACTTTGTATGCATATGTGCTAATATGATGTTAATATTTTTTAAGTGATTTTTAAAAAATCTTTTGAACGTCAGTATATAGAAAAATGTATTCATTTTTAGTGAATATGTGAAATTATCAACAAGTTATGCCATCTAGCCTTGGCAGTGTGCTGATGCTTTCTCTGGATCCTTGTCTGCCTGCAGAGTCTGCAATTGCTCCTTGCCAGTTTCACAGGCTATCGGGCCAAAGCTGTGATGTATTCCACCCCTTCTGTGCTGTTAGTCTGGAAACCATTCAAAAAATGGTACTTGTACACAGCTGAGGGTTCCCCATGCACAAACCCAAATATCGGACACTGTCCTAGCAAGCTCCAGGAGGAGGGATGCTGTCATGACAAAGCTTATGGAGTGCCAGCTCTGTGTAGGGTTTCTCAAAATACTCCATCCGCAGTTGCGATGCTGGGCTAGAGCAGGGACTAGGCTGGCAGGGAGCAGGGCAAGGCTGGCCTCCAGTTTGGAAGGGGAAAAAGCCTCTCACACCCTTAGTGATGACGCTGCAAAGTTCCAGCAGGGATAAAGACCTCTTTGCCACAGTCAAATACGACGGCTTGCTGAAATGGAGCTTTACTAGGTGGGCAGCCAGTGTAGCAGGACAGTTCAGGAACTCTGGACGTCTGCATCTTGTTGATTTGAGAGATAATGATAAATGATACATGCCCATATGTCACTTTGTCTAGAATGCTAATGTAAATTCTCCTTCACTGCAGTAATAGCATGTGAAACTTCCACTAAAAACTGCCACGTAAATCAGAGTGGTTCTCTAATAGGAACAGCTGTCTCCATGCAGGCACTGAAGCCTTACATCATCCACTTCAGGATGCAGAGTGTCTCAAGCTATTCAGATAGCTGGTCTCTAGATCCTGGTCGCCTGAGATCAAATGGTTTCTGTGAGATTTGTTTACAAAGAAATGAAGGATGTTTTACTTGAAGTGCTGAATGGGAAGCCTCTGAAAGAAAAGGCTCGCTCTAATTTGGTTTCTCCTTTTTTAACAGGGATGTGTTTATACTGTAGCTGTCCCAGAGAACTGAGGGCAGGGAATAGCAGCAAGCTCCTGTTCAGATATGAAAGTCAGATGTTCAGTCAGTTACCCAGAGGGTTGGTTTGTGTCCAGGCAGTGAATTGCAGATTATAGCATGTCTAGCAAGACACTTCTTGAGAAATCTGCCTCTGCTATCCTGTAGGTACAGAATTTATTCCAGGTTTATGTTGGATGAATGGTACCATTTCTTGTCATTTGAAGGATTTTACATGAAATAATCCATAATATTTAATGGAGTGCTCAGTTCTCAAGTGTTAAAATACTTCCGTTTGCTAGAGAAGTGCTCCTTGAGCATTACAGCTGAAGGTTAATGTCACCAGCTCTGGAAATAAGATGCATTCCCATGAATGGTATGACCAAGGAGGCCTTTGTGTTGTTTGCTCTGGTATTCTACCAGCTCAGGAAGGGCAGCTCAGGAAGTTACCATGCCAATCACTTCTTTTGTTTTCAGATCATATGATATCCAGAGTATCCAGTTGTTTTAAGTTAACACCATCTGATACTCAATTTCCAAGGAGAAAACCAGTGTGGCTAATCTGGGATTAATCTGGGAATGATTAGTTGTATTATTTACAGGTTGATGAAATCTTCATTGTAATTAGTGACCATGGCAGCTTCCCTCTTCAGGAGAAATGGCACAAACAACTACACTGCTTCTTCTGAAGTAAGACATCTGAAACAAAGCTGTGTTATCTGGGTGGATTGGTTCTGCAGTTGGAAGTTGGGTTTGGTAGAGGTGCTTCAGTGCATCATCTTCAGGAGAAGATGATGAGAGAAGGGGTTGTGCTGCAGCTTCAGATGCAACTCAAAAGATTTCAAGAAATAGACTTGTAGGTTTTCTTCAGGTCTGGGCATCTAACAATGAAAATTTGTCTACTCTGTGCATCAGGATCTGTGAAACGTGTGAGTGAACAGCAACTAAACTTAGACTGATAGTGCAGATGTTCAGAAAGTGTCTAACTATAGGACAGTTTATCCTGGATTGTCTTTCAAGAGAAAACAGTGAGAGTGAACATATATTCCCACTAACAAATGGGGAAGATTGCCTCTGAAAATTAGTCCTCTATTAACTCATCATTCTACTGTTTTTATGATTAATCAAATCTAATTATGATCATAATGTGTAACAGGAAAAAAGATAGTAAAAAATGCATATGGGTTTGATTTGAGGAAATTCTCCTAAAAATTTGTCAAAATTGGAAAAATGGTGTCTGGAAGGCAATTAGTTTGCAGTGAGCACATTGTTTTGCTTCCAGATGCTGGCACAATAGCAGCTGTGTTACTTGGCTTTCCAAGAAAGACAGGATGATCTGGGAAAGAATAATTCACATCAGTATAGAAGCACATCTCTTGAGGATAATGGCTTTTGTGGCAGGCAGTGCTTCCTCCCAGAAATGCTAATGGGGAAGTTCTGGCAAGGCATCCCTCTGTTACACTGCTATTACTGACACTGGTGAAACACTGATTCATTTACAAATGGTTTGTGTCTTAAAAGCATGGAAAATGATCACAGCTGAAGTGTGTGTTCTTGAAGGATAAATGGTTGTACCGCTTGAAAGGGCCCCTGGCAATGGTTACAGCGATGCAGCATTTCCATTCCGAGAGGTCTTGTTTAAGGACACCTGCAATTACTTGTCAGACTGGGAAAATCTGAAAGTTTGGTTTCTAAATAGCTGGAAAAATCACAGCAACCATCAGGCCTGGGCAAAGCGTGGTGGTACCGGTGTCCTACGGAGGTGAGCTTGTTGACAGGTGAGTTGCTCTACAGCAACTGAGTGGAAATGGCTGTCCAGGCATGCCAACTCCTCTCTGTAATTCACAGGGGGGCAAATGTTACAGGGGAAAACACACTTAAAAACACTAGTATAGGATGTGTTTAGGAAACCCTTGAGAAAATGGAGGCACCTTGCTAAGAAATCTGATTCCATTACTGCCAAAGGGGTTTTCTGGATGCCTTGACTGAGGTGAAGTTTAACAAATGATGCAGCAAGAGGCAACAATTAGCTGGGCAGTCTGCAGTTGTCTCAAAATATCAACACTGAAACAAAAGCAGGATTTCTGTAGAGCAAAATGTTGGCAAAATACAGAAAACTGCTGAAAGGAAATACAGTGTTTTCATTGCACAGGAGGCTTCCCGTGGGATACTGGAATCTCAGGGAATAGTTCTGTTCCTCAGACAAACCCGCTGGTAGCAGTGGACTGCTTTCAGAAAGTTTATAAGTCATATAATTAGGAACCAAGAAATAGCAGGAATAACAGAGGGATAGGGATTCCATTGAGCCAGTTCTTCATGTTGAGAGTATCACAGACCAAAAGGAACAACATCATCTTCAGAGGAGTCCACAGAATTTGTGTCGCTGTTAGAAATGTGCAAAGATCCGTTGGACCTGGAAGGCAGAGTTGCACCAGAGATTGGAATGGGTTTGTGCTGCTGGTTCCTTTGAACTGTTTTCTTCAGGGCACTTATGAAGAAAGCAGGAATTTTCAGGGATGCCAGGACCTGTGGAGCTGGATTGACGGAAGAATGCAATGAATTCAGTGAATGGAGATAAACATTTTTGGTCCTTATCAAATAATTTTATCAGGGCTCTTCATTTAGAAGACGAAGTGGTCTTCATCTTTAGAATGCTTTACTCTTGGTAGCTCAAAAGATAAATCACATATTTGCCTTGCTGTAGCTGTGAGCAGCAACGCCAGAAGTCTGTTTTTTGTTGTCTTCTAACAAGGTGAACTTATTCTTTGGATCGAACACTGATGTCCCATCCCTTACCATAACTTCTCCTACCACATATTTCTTGATGCAGATGGACTGATATGAAAACAAATACAGGATTAACACAGGGTAACCCCAGGAAAGTGTAATGGGGAATTAAACCACAGAACTTCTCAGGAGAGGATTAACACACTCTCCTCAAACCAAGGCATCAAACAAACAACACCCTGCCAGCAGCAGGGTCCCAGCAAAAGTCACTGGAGAGTCTTTCTGTTGGGAGCAGAACATGGTCCTGTTTTGTAAGAGATATTTTAAGGAACCAGCCCAGGTAATTTAAGCCCAGGTGAGACTAATTTAACTGATTTTGTAGAAAAGATCACAACTACTTAATAAAGACCTAAAGAAGAGTTCTACAAAAAAAAAAAAATGTTTCTCTGTTCTAGGCTTCTGGTCTAGAACAAGTGTCACTTTCTGTTGTAATCCCTTTTTTAGGACTGAGAAAATTGTATTTCGTGAGATTAGGAGTTTATATATTGTCTGAAATATTTCAAAGGGTTGTATTATTTAATGTAGTTGTAAGGTTGGCAATGGCAAGGGCTTGTTTAAAACATACTGTTTTAATAGTTAGGAATACTGTGTTTTGTACAAGGTTTGCTTACCATTAGTGGCTTGTTCTCACAGGAATCTTTGTGAGTGCCTCTTGGATACTTGTAAAAAAGCTGTATCTCTGACAGTTAAATAAGCCCCATCGCCATGATAACGAAGTACTGCTTACACATTGCAAACTTATTTTTTTCAAAGTATCTGTATAAAGCAACCCACAGATATATAAGACAACACAGAGTTATATGCTATAGAATTATTGCATTAATATTAATAGATTCATTGCATTATTTCCCCACAGAAGCACAACTGACATCTCAAAATGGTAACATGAAAGTAAGGGGAATCCATGTCATGAAGTGATTTCAGTGCTGATGAAACAAGGAGACTTGCCTGATACAGACTGTCTGTGTCTAAATCTGGGGCTCTTTGAATGCTTCAGAGCCAGTGACAAATGAACTCTAGTCTGACCTTGTGAGGATCCCAGGTGTGTATCATCCCCTGCCCTGGCTGGGGATCCCCTATTTCCCTGCCTGTTCTCATGCTTCTTGGGACAGCTGTTGAGTCAGAAAAGTATCACATAGCTGGCAGGAAGATGCACTGTCCAATTGGCAGAATCACCCACCAGACAGGCCCTGTGATCAATAATTTGTCTCTTGCATCCCCTGTTTGCTGGGTTTCCAGCCACGCTGCTCCAGCAGAGAGCGCTTTTGTTACCTGCTGGCACAGTGCCTGTTGAATCTGCAGCTCTGCTCTACACCACAGACCCCAATTCACTTCTAGTTTACTTTCTAATAATTAATTTGTGTCTCTTGAAACAGTACACATCTACTTTGTTTGCTTTCCTGATATCTTGCTCTAGACAAAGGCATTTTAAACAGCTTTTAAACACTGTAAATTTCACATGATTTTTGAATGCTGTGTAGAGTTACCATAATCCTTCCTCTTTAAAAAAAATAATTCTTACATTGATCATAATGAAAAACTTATTTGGCACACAATTTTAGTCAAATGGGTTTGTCTTCAACAAAGCAGTGAAAATCAATATGAAAATAAGGAATGGTTAAATGTCATACTAATATTTCAGACAATTACTGAGTTTCGAACTTTCTAACTTAGTAGAGAAAAGCCCAAGGAAAAGGGTTTTATCAGCTTGAAAAAGTTATAGTTGGTTTAAATTTAAAAATACTCAAGAAAAACCCTTACTTCTGTAAAATAAGAAAGTGAGGAAGAATTGGCTTTGAAAAGTTGCATTTATCTAATTTTACCATGGACTCCTAACCTTCTTTCATAGAAGGTTACAAAAATAAGGCAGGAATGTGCCTTCCCCAAGGTGACCCAGCCCACTGGCTGCCCCAGGCCAGCTGGGCCCACACCATTCCTGTCAGACCTCTTGGCTTTAAAACAGTGCTGGAGGGGAAGATAGAGATGCAACCGGCACCAGCAGCCCTTCTGCCAGTGCTGGCAACTTATTGCACTAGTGAATCAGTATAAATCAGCAAAAATGTGCAGTTGAACAAGAGAGCTTGTAACTTTTTTCTCCATTTTGTGGAAGCATGTAACCCACTAATGCAGTTTTATCATTTGTAGTTTTGTGTTCAAGACAGCAAGGACTCTGCTTGTGTGTCAGCACAAGTGTACATGGATGATGTATTCCTGGTCATGTGATTTACCTCAGGTTTTGCCTTGGTTCTTTTGTTTTGACATAGCCGAGGGAAAAAGAAAACAACTTTAATGCCATTTTAAAAACCCAAACTAATTCTAAGCTAAATGGCAGAATTATAGCAAAAGACATAATTTCTGAGAGCAGTTTGTTTGGTCACAAAACCTGCTCCAGTGCACTGCATCCAAGTTTCCTTGGAGCAGACTTATACTGAGGATTGTGTTGCTGCTGTACTAGGGTAACTCTGGACAGGATTTAACAGTCAGGCCCTGCAGCTCACTCAGAAGTTAAATTAGGCCTTAAAGCAATTTTTTTCTCATGACTATTCAGAAGGAATGAAAAGAAACTACCATTATACTTGAGAGAAGCAATGGGGGGCCTTGAGATGGAACTGACCCACTGTATGTGTTTAGGCTTTTAATTAAAAGACCTCATTTAATTTTTCACAGGATTTTGGCAACTTATGAAGCTGAAAGATAATGGTCTTATTCACTTGGAAAATACTTACTGTGATTTGCTTAAAGGGCAAATGTTTCCAGGGGCTGGATATGCCCCATGGTAGGTGGAAGCTTCACTTGATGCTGCTTTGGCTATAGCACAACAGTAGTGCTGGGGGTTACACAATTGTCTTCATTGATTGATCTGAAATGCAGAGTTTAGGAAATAATGTGAAGGGGCTTAAATGAATCAGTTATTTTATATTGGGAATATTTGGTAGACCCTGATTTTTGCTTTTCCTTCTCATGCTGCAAAAGTCTCTTAGATTTTAATAGCATTCTGCAGAAATTAACCTGAAAAAGTATCACATTTAATAATAGCACTAATTCCTGAGCAACTCTACAGGATTTTCGGTCAGAACTGTGTTTATATCCCACATTGTGCATACACACTTGAGCATTAAGAACCAGCAATACTAGTGGTTGGGGAATTTGCTTTCCTGGCACTCGAGAGTAAATAATCCATTTTAGGTGGTCAGTCCATCTTGAGCATTTGTTTGTTTTTCTCAATTATACTGTATATGGCTTTTGTTTGCTAAATTAGTAGATATTCTGTTTTCATAAGAATAAGCAGGTTTACTGACTCCCCTGGTTAATGCTACAGGGTTTTTGGGAAGCTATATGTGATCGGTTCTATTTCTGATATCATGCTGAGAGATTGTCTTTAATCTGTGGCTACGTTTGCATTTGTAAGTCATTTTGGCACAATAGGAGAGTGCCTGTAAGGTGAACTAGTCCGTGCTGTGGGCTAGCTCGGCGTTGCTCCCACAGGAGCAATGCCCAGCAGCAGTCCAAGTGCATTAAATGCACTCCTGGAGTGCATCTTCTGGTTTGAGTTTCATCTGAAAGGAATCCAGCTGGTGCACTCTGAAAACCAATGCAGAGTCTGCCAGGCTGATAGGGAGAGTCCCTTCAAAAGCTGCCTCCTGATCCAAACCAAAATACTTGTGCAGGCACACCCTGCCCAAGTGAGGGCCCTGCATGCACAGCACCCCAGACTCCCTCCCAAAATACACCTTGCTGGGAAAAACACAGTGGGTTCAATGTTTCTGCTCTTGGTAGCACACCAGTATTGCCTTCTAAAGTCAGCTTTTTCCTCACCTTAGACTGTTTTTTTCCTATTAATTGATTCACTGGTTCTTATATTAAGTGCAAAGGGTGGTGGAGAATGAGAATGAGAGTAAATTGCAGCACTGATTATTTCTTATCGGTTCCCAGACTGGTAACGTTTCTCCTTAGAGATGCTGCAAGATCCATTCCTGCGAGAAGCTACACATGTGTATGAAGTTCTGCTATGCATGAATCCCACTACAGGCACTGGAAAGTCTGCTGTGTATGAGCAAATTGCACATGTGAATTTACAGTGCTGGGGTCCTTTGTTTCTCCATAGAAGCCTTGCCGTGCACCTAACAGCAGAGTAAGGAAATGGATTTGTATTTTTTTACTCTTAGAAAGAATGAATTCCTTTCCCTCCTATGCTTTCTTCACAGGAAAACTTAACTGAATTTAGCAAGCTTAGAGAAGCATTTTTTCATTTTAATATAGATGTCTTAAAAGATTAATTTCTCCCTGAAGACATTTGAGCAAGGTGGAGAGAGAGATTGATCATTTCCAGATGTTCTTTGCTGACAGGCAAAGAAAAATTCTGCTTCAGGTTAACATTTGTGAATGTGTTTAAAGAATATACATTTTGTATGCAAATTGCCAGGGAGAGCACAAGCCAGTGCAACAGGGGCTGAGATGCCCAGATTTGCAGCATCATAGCTGCTTTAATAAGGTGGGACTTGTCCCTGCTGACTGACCTAAAAGCCTTGGGAGCGTCTCTTCCTGTATCTCCTGTGGACAGGCAGGGAGACTTGGATGTGCTTTTCAGACAGAAACACCAAGGCCACGTGCAGTGTGCTTTGAGGGAGACAGTTGACTCTGCAGTGCTTGCTGAATCAGACATATTAAACTACATAATTCACTGTTTCTTTGATGTTTTGGATACAGTTTCTAATGGGGTTCCTTAACATTGGACACTAAGTGCTGGCAAGACTTGGCACACTGAACAAGTAGTTTGGGGTTTCTGAGAAGTACCTCACGTCAGAGAAGCAGAGGGAGCTGGTGTCTTACATGTTACCTGAGTAGAGTCAGTCTGATGGAGCAATTGTGCACTGGCATCCTGCTCACTGTGTTGTCCGACTTCCCACAGGGCACAAGCAGCACTCCAGGGTCAGACCTGCAGTCGCTGCTGCTTTTGCCCCTGCACAAGCAATTGATGCTCACTCTCATACTGGCTCTCTTGCCTGGCAGTAGTGTCCAATGACTACAACAGGAGGACTTCTTAATGGTGAAAGATGAGCATCAACCAGTTCTGTAGGAGACTCTGGTGCCTAGGAAGAGCAGATTCTTCTTCAGTTGGTTTTGATCTCTAAGGCAACAGCAGCCATGGCACTGAGCATGGGAAGTAACGGAGCTCATGCCAGTCAGCAGCAAAGGAAATGCCTCCTTGGGAAGCAGTCTTTCCTAACATCCGTCTGTAACAACTGTTGTCCTTCTCAAATGATGTGTGGAACCAGAAACGCCACTGGAGACCAGGACGCCTTTGTGAGTCACAAGCTGGTTTTCACTGGGTGGGCAGAGGGGGGGGGCCAGTCAGCAGAACCAGCCCTGCATGTTGCCTCCTTGTGCACACTGAATCCTGGAGGAATGGGTTTCCATCTGAATGAGCAGTAAACCTGTCTATGTTAGAGGTTGCTGACTGCTAAGACTGTTTTAAGTAACTGACAGACAAAAAGACTGATAAACTCATTTTACTATCTAGAGAGGGCTCTGCCCCGGGCATGGCAAAGCTCAAGGCCCTGGGAGCATTACGGACAAAGCCCTTCCAAGGCCCAAGGAAGAGGTGTGTGAGGACCACAGCGGATGTGAGGTCTAGGATGGTAAAGTCTCTCTTCAGGAAGTTAATCTTCTGTGAAGCTGTGCCACGGCACTTGTCCCAAACTCCTGCAGTAAGCTCAGCTGTGACAGAGTAAGTGAGGGTAAGGAAGTGATAAGGGGGAGACAGGAGGTAAAACTGGGGGGTCATCATTCTCTGGGGTTCTTCAGGTAAAGCAGGTAAATACCTAAGGGTCTTCATTAAGCCCATATGTTGTTTAGAAAGGAAAACAGGTAGAGTGCTGTCTGTCACAGACATATACAAGGTGCCAGCTCAGAAAGGCTGCAAACTGTTATTGAGATCTCAGCACATAATTTAGCCTGGGATAACTGATGAACCAAATGCATGATTAGAATGTGCTGTTTGGGGACACATCTTCCAAAGGGATGCTAAAATTGGCACATTTACAATTTGACCTGATTTTACTTTGTTGCTGGTTGTAAGGGTAGAAGGCACTAAACAGTTAAAACCTGTTTTGTTGTATTTGGTTGGGTTTTATTTTGAGAAGGAGTGGGATAATTTTAGTTCTTCAGACCTAAAAATTAGATCAAAATCCTGGCAACTGTACAAGATAAATGAGCAACCTTGCAATAAAAGGGTTTTTGTCACCTTGGAAACACAGTTTGAAAAAGCCACTTGGAGTAATTTTAGTTTCAGACTTCCCCCTGCCCTTGTCCCTCCCATGCAAATTCTGTTTTTACACTCAGTATATCCGGTTTAGCTGTGTTTCTTTCATATATAGACAACAGGGGAATTTGCCAGACAAAAGTGGAAGAATACTGAAAATGATCTTGCACATGATGTTTCAGAGCAGAAACTGGTGTTTGGAAACATACAAAGTTAAAAATAGATTTTTAAAAAATCTGCCATTTTAGATCTCACAGTTCAATGTAAAAAAAAACCAGAAGCTTAACTTTACATAATTGGTTTTTTACATGCCACTGAATCTTGTTATTCTGGAGAAGCATATGGCATTTAGGAAACAAATTTTAGCAATAAGAAGGAAAGTTGAGGGATTAAACAAGGAAAAATATACATTGAGAAATTGATTTAATCTATTAAATATACATGGTCTTTCAGAATCCCCACCACTGTAATATCTATGTGAAATTTGTTGTATTAAAATGCTGTGGGTCTTTGTTGTGGACATTAAATAGATTATATTGTGGCATGGCTGGAAACTCAAGTAATTAGAGAAGAGATTAGGATAAAGTAGTGCTTCTATCCACTAAAGAATGTAAATATTTTGAATAGTTTCAATAGCTCCCACTTCTATAACAGATCTCACCTGAAGAGTGGCCTTACTGTGAGTGCCTACTAGAGAAAGCACAGAAGCCTTTGTGGCCTTTCCTGTCTACTTGAAATCAGCTGAGACACATTGCCTTTCCACTCCCGTGCAGAAAACATTTTGAATTGGAAAGTAAATTGATTTTCAATTTTTTGAAAGACTAAAATGCATTTAAATATATTTTTTTTTGTTCAGGTAATATTCCTGGAAGCTCAGAGGAACTCCTGCAGGACTGGCTCACGGTCCCTGTGCCAGAGCCTGGTGTCATCTCTGCCACCAGCTGGGCAGTCTGTTAGGCTGGGCAGGAAGAGATGCCACCAAGGACTATGTGCCATAGTTTGTGCAGCCACTGAAGACTAGCAGGACATCACACCAATACATCACATGAGGCATGATGAGATAGAATAGCTGACTAATATTTGGGTTAAATATTTGGAAATTCTTCCTGACCACATGACTGGTGAGGCTGTTGGAATAATAGAAGGACCGTACCATATAACTTGAGGTATTTAAACCGAGATTGATTTGAATATGAGCAAATGGAGGAGACATGATTAAGGGAGCACAAATGAGAATCTATCTTTTCACCTCCATTTTCTTGGGTTCTGTTCTGTCTCCCAGGAGTGACTGAATGTTGTGATGGACATTAATAATTCAAAGAAGCTTGACCATGCCACCTTCATGTCAGCTGCTGTCCTTTTGTCGTTCCTTGTTATGACAGAAGTGGGTGAGTGCTGGTAGCAAGCTGTCAGCAGATGGTAGGCAGCAACTCTGGCAAGTTTGCAAATGAGGTACTTTCCCCGCTGCAGCCAGCAGGATCAACTATTAATCTCCTTGCTACACTGCTCTTTACAAGTCAAGAAAGCTCATCAGGTCAAAACACGTAGTCCATACTGGCTGCATGGAAAACTTTTTTCTCTGATGAAACACAGTTTTATTGATAGGTGAACTCCAGGACATGGAAAAAAACCTCCATGATTCCTTACCATTGACTTCTCTGATTGCTCCATTTGAAGCACACACAATGGAGAGAAAGAAGAGGATATTTCACATGAAATTCCACAGATCTCTCAGCAACCTGAGTTGATATCCTATGTTTCTCTGGCTTTTCTTCCCCCCAGTTTATTTGGCTTTGTAACATACAGGATAACTACAGTGAAATGATCATATATGCATACATATAAATTTTTTGAGGTATAAAATTATTTAGCTTATGTGAAAGAGAAAAATAGACTACGTCCTTTTACCTTGTGAAAGTCGTGGCAGATTTTGCCTACAAAAACATCTGTTGCTTAAAATTTAAGATTACAAGAACACATTTTTAAGGCATCCTTGTGATTATCTTAAGTACTTTGAGCACAGCACACACTATATGCAATTCTGAAAAAGGATCAGTCTTCCCATTTAAGGACTTTTCCACTTCTCTTTCTAAATACTGCTTTCCTGTTACCACACTTGGAAGTCCTCTATATTTGACTCTGACTTGAAACTCAGAATTTTGAGATTGATGATTTAAAAAAAAAAATTTGCTATTTTTAATGGTAAAAATGGAAGAAAGGAACTTTAAGAAAGTGGATTCCCCTAAGAAGGTGCTCATCAAATGTATTCCCCCATTCTGGCATTTTGTTGGCTGATAGTAGGTAATTGGAAGTCATTCAAGATATCCTTAGAGTGTTGTAAGTTTTGCAGGATTTTTAATAAATAAATTTTGCATATGCAGCAGGTTTTAGGGCCCTGTGCTTAATGGGATTTATGGTAGATGTACTTTGCAACAGACCAGAGGTGGACATAGGTGAGAGCTCTGCTTCTCCCCTGTCCTCCTGGGGCAGTCCTGGCCTAAAGATATGGGACAAAATAGACAGAGAAATGCTTATGTAGTGATTTCATTTCCTTTACGGAGAATCTCCTGATGTTTTGAGCAAAAGTTTGAATGTATTTTTCTTTTGACCAAATATACTACATTATCTGTTGGTGTTTTCTTTCAATTCAACCAAGGTTGAGTGCCACCAATCTGCTGGTTTTGTCTCCATGTTAGAAGAAGTTAATGGTGATGATGGTTGTGATACTGACTATTTTTACTCTATGGGTAATGATTTGGCTTCTTTGTATCCAAAATACTTTGGTATTTTTAGTATATCTTCGGTGAGACTGACATCCTACCATAGCACTGGCATGCTGTAAGATTGCAGTCAGAGGTGGTAATGACAGCCCTGTGGTTCAATGACATGTTTTGAAAAGCTCATAGAGATGTTAGCTTGCATTTTCTAAAAAGTCAAATACTAACTTTAAAAAGTAAGTGTAAGATACTAAAAAGAACATGAATTACTGTCTTATTTCTGTTTGAACAAAGCACAGAAAGCAGAGCCGTGAACACTCCTCCTGCTTTAGTTAGCTGATAGCTATGAACAGAAGAATTTCCATCATGCTGCTCATTTGAATCTGGGTTAGCCTGACATGGCTCTTAAAATCCTTTCCTGTTTAATTTTAATTACAGTTTAACAGCACAGGTAGACCATGTCTCTGGGAGCAATGGGCTCAGTACTTCACATAAAGGCAGGGTAACCATCCTGATGCTACAAGTCACATTTCCAGAGCCCAGGTGGCCCATGCCACTGGAGTCAGAGAAGAACTGATAGTGGCAGTGGCTTCTCAGAGCACCTGGTGAGAAGGCACCACATTTTGTTGGAGGAGGCCAAGCAAAAGCAATGCAAGTGTAGTGTACCAGGTGTAAGATCTTGACAGCGGTGCCTCTTAAAACAGTTTTGGTTTAAGAAGGTTTCTGGCAAGGATACTCTCTAAAAGGGAGCCAGTGGTCTGAGCCAAACACTTAACTGCTCTTGGAGTCTCTAAAATCTGCTTTTAAAAAGGGCAATTCCAACTGCACATATTTCCAGTGCCCAGGGAGCAGATGGTGGACCCATTTTGGTAATGAACACCTTCAGCTTTGTCCAGCCTGTTGTCTAGCAACCTCCTCAGGTTTAAAATATAAATCTTTTATTCTCTCATTGGTTTGTCTTCCTAAGATAAGCAGCTGTATTCTGGGCCTCTGGGGTGCCTCAGCTGGCCAGTTCAAAATAGGGTCTGGGGGTAACAAAGCTGTGAATGACTGTAGTGGTGTCTGCATCTGAGAGAAAGCAGTTGTTTGGCAGGCTGGAGATAAGACGCACAGCTATTAGCTGCCTGATAGAGTTTCACAGGACTCTTATTTCAGTCCATTTTGGTGTCAGGAAGGCAGACGCTTTCAATAAAAAGAGTGCTCATAGATTTTATTGGGGCATTCAAATGCTTCCAGTTCCCAGCTGTCATCAGCTCCACTTTAGTCATATAGTTGTCACTTTATCCCTCTGTCTGCGACAGGTCTTGAGAGAAGAAAGATACTGATTTGTTAAGCTTTAATGAAAAGGAGACTCATTCACATTTCCAGACACTTTTAGTTTTACTCACACAAATGAATCCCAGAAAAGTAAAATAAAGTCCATCCACGGGTACATGATAAATTAATAAGAAACTATTATTCAGATACATCTGAGGAGACCTTGTAGGCTGTGAGGGATGGAATTTCCTGAAGGCAGACCGGAGCAGTTCAAAACCAGTCCCCGAGTGTGTACAGAAATGAAAGCCTGTGTACTTAGGAAAGCACAACTTCTTCATCCTATCTGCTGAGGCAGAGCTGATCTCTGATGCTGTCAGCAAGGCTGGAAAGGTTATTTTTCAGTCTTTTATTAGGAAATATTTATCTGCGTAATTTCATTATTCAACTGTATCGGTGCCCAAACATTGCCACCTATCAATCAGCAACTTCACCAGGGATATCCTTCCCATCAATGCATTTTTTTTTCAAACTTAAGTTTGATTTTTTGCTTGTTCAGTTATTTACAGTTCTCACATTATCAACTCAGCAAAAATTAAGTAACTGGTGAAATCTCAATCTGTTAATGAAAAAAAAATGTTTAAAAACATTTCTCTTTGTACCTTCAGAAGAATACTGCTTTCTCTGTGTTAAAAGTTACACTGTTAAACCGGTCCTAAATATTTGCCAGTCTCCTAATTAGACGCCTCTTCAAGTTGATGCAAACTCTAGTCCCATTCTCTTGAAGCAGCTTTCACTTTCTGTTGAAGGCCAAGTAAGAAGACTCACATTCGGCACTGTGTGCTTTGCAGCTCCTGAACAAAACAGGCTATGCTGAAAACAAAAGCTCAGCTTTGCCTCTTACTCCACTGGCTCAAGTTAGTTCCAGCCAGATCCTTAATGTTACTTTATCTGCAAGGTTTTTTTAATGTGATCAATGCCAACTCTGTTGGGCAAATACAGGATGCATAGGGATTTAAAAAAAATCCAGCTGCCAACAAGAAAAAGTGCTTTGTAACCACAGTTTGGAATGGAAACAATTTTCTAAGATACAGATCAAACTGTGTTTATAGACTCAACTATTGGCAGCTTTTCATCAAGCTATTTCCTGTGTGCCTATTGCATAGAGGAATAATCTAAATGCTTAAACTAACATTTAAAACCATACAGAACATGAAGGAAATACTGTGTGAAGCAGCATGGAAAACACAATGATGTTGAACTTTCTTTTGTTTCCATAGCTAATACTCATGGGAGAAGGCAGTAAGTACTGCACACCAAATGCCAGTACTCCAGATCTTTGCAGGATTCGGTCCTTACTCTGGCCAGTACCTACTTTCTACTAATATTGTTTTAATTGCTAAAAGGAAATATCCAAGTAACAAAAATTTTCAAAAATGCCTCCTAAATTAGAGGAACTTGCTAAAAGTTACATACAGTTACTTTAAGTGAAGCAAGTTATTATTCCTTAGGAAAGTAATTCAGATAATCTAAGGCACGTGTAGACAGAAGGAATCTGTTTTCCCATTAAAATAGGTGGAAAATCTGCAGGTCTGAAGATAAGAATCAGGGTAGTTGTAGACTGGTTTGCTCAGTTTGAAATGGTTGCAAAAACTTTCTCTTGCAGAAAATCCCCAGAATTAAGCTGCTAGCTGTTTGAATCTGTTTGGTGTTTTTAAATGGGGCAAATTTCCTCTCCCAGAGTTCAAATGCACGTCCTTTGCTTCAGGCATCCAAGTGCTCCTGGCACAGCTAACCCCCTGATAGCATCAGTAAGGTCAGTGCAGTCAAGCTGTGGTGCCCATGCAGAATTTTAACGGAATTTTGTTGTCGGTGTTCTGCTCGGCTGGACTCCATTCCTTCTATCCAAGCCATGTCTCAGCTCCAGTAGAGTTGGGAGAGTAATTTAGGTTGGATGGGACCTCTGGAGACTCTCTGGTCAGCCCCAATACAGAGTGGGAGCTGCGTAAGTGAGCTTGGCCGGGGCCAGACAAGTTTCCAGTGTCTCCAGGACAGAATTCCCACAGCTTCTCTGGGAAACCTGTTTTGGCATCTGATTATGAGATGCACAACAACAACAAAAAAATCCCATAACATTTGTTTATACTTTTCTTCTTTAACTGTATTCTTACAGATCAGTTCTGGGAGGCATAGTAAAAGGCTTAGCTTTACATACCGATTCCAGCCTGGAAATCAAAGGGGTTTGTTGGGAATGAAAGCTTAACTATCTCAACAGGTAAGATCAGGTTAGAGGAGGTGGCTCTGGACTTTTCCTTTACTTGGGCCCATGGGTAATGAAGAAAATGTAATTGTGAATAATCTGCTGGAGATAAATGTGCACAGATTAATTGTGCGCAGCGAGTGTGCTGTCAAAAAAGCATTGATAGTTTTGGTTTTATGCATTTCTTGCATGCTACTTTACCCGAAATGCAGTTCAAAATCCAGTCCACAGATACTGCAATGCAGCTGCCAAAGGGAGCAGGATCTGACCCCCCAGCAGGGTCAGAGGCCAGAAGACCTCTTGGGACTTGCAGCTCCTCCTCTGCACAGCAGAGTATTGGGACCCTCCCAGCCACTGCCATCTCTTCTGGGATTTTTCCCAACCAAAGGAATTCTGGGATGGTTTTACATCTTGCTCTGAAACTTGTACACAGGTATTTCACAATATGTGTATTTAAAGGAATGCAAATTATTTCAAATGACAGGATGGCCAAATGGCATTTCAAGTTGTTGCACTGTTAACATATGATAACTATTGTGAGATTTATTTTAGATGAAGAGAAGTCATAACTACTCTGTAATGAGTTGTTTTTACAGTTTAGAAATACAGGTATTACTGGGTTACTACTGGTATCTTACATATAAAGATTCAAAATCTTAATCTAATTTTGTTCTTCAGGAAGACTTAATTTCAGATGAGCAAATTATTAAACCCCCTTCAAAATTTGGTAAGAGAGGAAATCTGTGAGTATGTGCAACATTCGTGTGCTGCAGTTGCTTTCTCTAGAACTGAACGAGCACTTTCTTTGGTCCAGTACTTGAGGCAGTGCTGTGCAGGATGCATGGAATGCCTGCCTGCTCCCAGCTACCTTCTGCAGGGAGGTGACAGCCAACCTACAACCAATGGGTAGGAGATGGCAATGGGTCCTCTGTTCTCACCCACAACAAGACAGATGCATTGCCTATGTTTGTAAGGTATGTCACATAAAAAGCTGCAAAATACAGTCCTGAAGCTGCTTATAATGAAATTAAATGCAGGAGATGTAGAGCCAGGTAGAAGTTAATGAACAAAACTGTCTCAGTACTTTATCTTGGTAAAAAAATCAATGTCATATAATCTCCTAAGTGTGGTTTTGAAGGGCTGTGCGTTTGCTAATGGAGCTAATGCAGGATGCGGCTGAGCAGCTCATACACCAAAACTGAATTTTTGCCCGCTTCAGCAGCCTCAGCGCATTATTCGCTCTGTCCTAATGCTGTTTGTCTTCCACCTGTGTGGCATTTTGGCTGGGATAGTAGGGGCTACTAACATCGAGGCCGACTCCATCCCGATTCGCTGGCATCACGCCGCTGAGGAGCTGCTGCTCTCCACACGTCAGGCCTGAGGGAACCGTGGAAAACCTGCCGGGAAGCGAGAGCTGCCACATGCACGGCCTGAGCCCAGCGGGAAGATATAAGTTTGCAGCCTACAGATTTGTTTCTTTGGGGGCGGTGTGTGGGGGGGGAAGAACATCAAGGGAAAAGAAGTACGTAAAACATGCTGTGACTACTTTGGTCTTTGTCAAGAAACGCTATGCATGGCTGCCGGAGGAGATGGTACTGGGGGCTGAAGTGAGGAGCAGGGTGCTGATGGGGAGTCCGTGCCGGAGCACAAGGGGTGCGCTGCCCCTGGGGCGGGCACAGCCCGTCCCTGGCCCCGCGCAGCGGCACCGCTTCCCTCAGGGGCCGGGACGACCCCCGCGCGGGGCGGGCGGGGCGGGCGGGCATGCGCAGTGCGGGCGCCCTCTCACCCCGCTCAGCTATGCCAAGTATGTGCGCGGCGGAGCCGGGGCCGGGCGCGCGGGGCCGCGGCGCCATGGGGCAGCGCGCGCCGGGGCTGCCGCCGGGGCCAGGGGGTGCCGCGGGCGGGCCGGGGGGCAGCGCCCGCTGAGGGCGGCGGGACGGCAGCGCCAGCGCCAGGCATGGCCGACCCGCTCCGCAGGACGCTCTCCAAGCTGCGGGGCAGGAGGTCCCAGCGAGGCGCGGCGGCGGGCGCCGGGCACCGCCACGGCGGGGTCTGCGCCCCGCAGGGTAAGTGTGTGCCTGGCGCGGCCGCGGGACTCTGCGTGCCCGGCTCCGGCTTCCGCCCGCGGCCGCTCCTCCACCTGCCGGGCGCGGGCGGTCGAGGAGCCCCGCGGGCGCCGGGATGCGCCGAGCCCGCTGCCCGGAGCGCGGGGGCCGGGCTGGAACTCGGGTGTCGAGTCGGCACCGTGCCGTCGGTGCCTGCGCTTCTGCCGGGGAGTGGAAATTCCTCGTTAAAGCGAGAGATTCTGGAGTTTAGACCAGCGCTGCGTGCGCGTCGCAGCTCGTTCTCGTGTCCTACAGCTGCTTGTCACTGCTTGGCTGCTGTTTGCTCCTGGGGTTGGTTGGTTTGTTCAGTTTTTAAAGATGCGCTGGAAATCTTACAGACCGGTTTTCAGTTTTGCCGTTGTTCCATTTGAATACATAGTAGTTATATTTTACTCTTTTGCTAGGAAACTTGGTGAAAGAGAACGTGTTTTAAGTATCAGCCAGGAGAACTGTGGATTGTTTGATCCATATATGGAGAGGCTGGAAAAAGCTGTTCTCCGCTTCCATAGTCTGCAGAGCAGGGCATGGTATCGCGGTGAGGTGTATTCTGTGCCCACGGAGTCGGCAGAATGTCAGTTTTGACCTCAGTTGAGCTGAAACATTGAATCTTTGGTTTCTGAGCATTCAGGTGTTGTTACTGTCATGGCTTACCTTGAAATACTGATTTATTTAGGTTTTTGTAGATAGAGTGGAATGTGAAGGGAACACTTGACTTTTTTTTTTTTTCATCTTAAACACTCTATTGAAGCCTTTTGAGAAGGAACCATTGCCATATTCTGTATTTGTGTGGAGGCTTGGTCTTAACTATATCAAATATAATATTAAATATGTATATTAAAATACTCATAGTTAGTAGGTAGCATTCTTCTGAATGAAACATTGCTCTAGAACAAAAACTATGTGCCTGACCAGTATGTCTCTCAAAACTTTGTGTTTATGTAAAGTCAGCTTGTTCCTATAACAGCTCACAACATTGAAAACTTGCTCTGTGATATCAAACCACTGGTTGTGCAGATACTTGCAAATGAAGCAGTGTGTTACTAAAATAAACACAGGCATAAGGGCTTTCAGGATCAGGGCCAAGTTCAAATAAAGGGGAAGCAGTGCTTGCAAATATTGTTAGCAAAAGCAGAAACTGCAGTTGGGAGATGTACGTTTAAGTGTATCATTTGGATGAATTTCAGTGGGCGTTTACAATCAGTGACCTCTGGCAGCATGTTGGCTAATTCAGAGATGGGGTCGACTTGAGACATGTGGTAGGTGGCGTGTCTCTGCAAGCAGCAGCACTGCTGGAGTGGGCTGAGATTCGTGGTTGTTGATGTTTCTGCAGTAAGCTCTTGCAGATGGCTTGTTATCAAGATACCCGGATGGATGTTGAAAATAAAGTTGAGTTTGCTGCTTCTGGGACTGAAGAGCAGCCTGAGGCTGATGCCAGATGTGTCACTTGTGTGTACTTTTAGGCACACTGCACTTCTTAGGAGCTCACTGTTTTGGGAATTGTGGGCTGTCTCAACCAGTGCGGAAGGGCCTACATTTCTACAGCAAAGCAGGAAGCAGCAGATATTTTTGTTTGTAGAAATACAGCTCTCGGATGCTCCATCTCTTTGTCACCAGATCAGGGACCACTCCTTGGACGAAAGCAAGGACTTTGGGTTATTTGTCACTGTCAGGAGGATGCCTGCCTGAGAAGTCCTCAATCCAAACAGACTTTTTGGAAACATAGGAATAGCCCTATGCCCGATGCAGATTAGTTTCCTATCCTTTTGGTTAGTTTTTATTGAAATAGTAGTGAAAGTGTGTAAGGGGGAGCTTTTACAATGGTATGCTTACATTTCCAGGCTGTGGGTGGGGGAAGGAATATGCTTGCTGGCAAATCACTGAAACTTTGACAGAGATCTGTGTTCATGTCTTCCTCAGATTCTGTTAACTGACCAATTTAGGCCCCAGTGTAGCAAAACACTTCGGTGGAGGTGTGCACAGACTTCAAAATGGTCATGGTTAATTTTGTTACTTCTTTGAAACAAGTTAATTCTTCAAATCACAAACAGTGATTATGTTGCATTTTAGCTAAACAAGCAAACCTTACTCTTTTGAGAAATCGCCAAATGATGAATCTTTCATCAAATAAAATGGTGGTGTTTCAGATCTTATAAAGGATCTCTTCTGCCATTAAAATACTAACCTAGAAAGAGTGTCAAAGGGAAAGTGTTCAAATGACAGTCTTTCATGTCTTCCTCTAAATCAGTGAACTTGGTTGGATTTACAGAGCTGCTCCTTGAGTCCTCCGGAGAGGTGTCCATGTTTTAGCAGCATCCATTATTGGTGTGTAAATAATTCTTTGCTTGGAGTAATGTTCAAGCAGTAAAAAATAGCTGGAATTTCCAAGTGCAAAGGGCTTCACATGAAAAGAAATTGTCTGTTTTATGAGAGCCCAGTTATCTCCATTCAGCCTTAGTGGCTGAGGATACCCTGTCTTGGTTGTCCTCCTGTTTTTAATTTGGATGTATTTGCAGCTTTCCTTCCAGTCCTAGTGCAGTGTTCCCAGCTCCCTGGCTGGGACGTGCGGCTGTGGTGCCCTGCAGCCTGCCAGGGGTATGACGCTGCTGCTGAGCGTAGCTCTGATGTGCTCTGACAGGGGGCTCAAGTGTGAGGGGCTCTTTCAATGCACAATTAAATGTTTAGAAGAAACTATGTCAAGTTTTTGGGAGCAGTCAGTGGAATTTGTTTAATAGTTTTATGAAATTTTGGTTGTGTAAAAACTTTTCTAAATTTCTTCTTTCTCCTTCCTTCTTTTCACGACAGTGTGTTTTGTTTTATTTCCCCCCAAATCAGGGGATACTTCTATCTTAATTGTCGGATAAAGCTGGTAAGGACAGCCCTTTCTGAAGGTTTTTGTGCAAGAGATATCTTTGCCTTTATTTATATAGAAATCTAGAAGTGAATCTGTGTGGGGTTTTTGTAGACATTTAAGCAGTACGTTACACCAAAGGTAGGGATTATTTCTTTGTTGGTGTAACTAAACTGGAGAAATACTGTGTAGTACCTTTTCAAACCAATTGTACCTGAACTTGGCCGAAAAAAGCAGCCATTTCTGTGGAAGTATGCGTGACCTTTCAGCAGAGCTATCTCACTGCCATTTATCTAAATTACATGGTGTTAAAAACACAGCCAAACAAGCCTGGCTCTTTATTAGTTATGTGCACATTCTGCGTTGACAGGCTGAAATCTAATTTTATGATCATATCAACTTATCTTTTGTCCTTTCGGATGAGGTCTAATGCAAGTGTTATATGACAGCAAATGTATTTGTCAGAAGCAAAACGATATTCTAAACATTTGTCTTTCCCTCTCTTTTTGTCTGTCTTTCTGGGAACAGATTTAATAGAAAATGTTTACATAGCCTCGAGAAGCAGGAAGGAGCCCAAGTGCCCCCAGGCCAGCGAGGTCCCGGAGCACAGGCCACAGGTGAACAGCATTACCGTTTCTAAGAAACGTAGCTGGCTGCAGCAGAGCACACACCGGCGGCCTCCCCCTCCTCTGGAAGAAGAAAATGCCTGTAAGGAGGTGCATGGGGCTGTTATCCCGGTACCCAAATCCCCCATCCCACTGCCTGAACCTGCAGTGCCATGGGCTCCTTCCACGTCACGGGTGGGGCGGGAGCGCCCCGTGCGAGGCTGTGCCGTGCCAAGCACCGCGAGCCCCGCCACGACGAGGAGCACTGCCTTGGACTTGGGTGAGGACAATGACGCGGATGATGAGGGAGAAATATGGTACAACCCCATCCCTGAAGATGATGAGCCCAACTCGCCGGGGGTCCACCTTTCTGCTGCAAATAGCCTTGTTGCTGTGGGCTCTCCATCAGTTTGGTACAAACCCCACCCTGGAGGTGACTCTGGGATGGCCACGAGTCCCCATGAGGGTCCCACACGCTCCATGGAGAGCATGGGGAACAACTGGACAGTGCAGCCTGGTGAAGGGAGTCAGGCCGATGCCGCACATCCCGGGGACCATGTGCAGCAGCACCGGCAAAAGTTTGCCTGCAAGGCTCCCAGTATGCCAGCAGCAGAGGACAATCCTGCCTTTAAGTGCCCTTCAACAGGTAAGAGTGTTAGGAACATAAGTGTTATGACCTCTGTTGTCTTTTAGAAGAATAATAAACCCTTGTTATGTCTCTTCTCTTTCTCTTCCTTTTACATTATCAAGCCAATTTCTGGTGGAAATGCATGTCAGGTTCATTGAAAATGACTCAGGTTGTGAGGCTGATACCTGTGAAGTGTGGAGCTGCATGGTTGTTTTTCAGTCAGTTTGTTCATGGCATGTCCAGGTGTGGTTGGCCTCTGTACTCTTTGGCCCCCACCTCACTGAAGACAAAGGTTTTACAAAGCGAGCTTGATGAAGCCTGGTAATGTGAGGACACACTGGGTTTCCTTTGTCAGCTGGTGTCCAGCCCTGGCCTCGGATTCCAGCCTCAAAGCTACTTAATGTCTGCACAAGTTTCTTTACCTTGCTGTCTGGGACTTTTTAATAAAGACTTTTTGGAAGACCATATAAATGCTATTCATCACATCGCTTTCTGTAATTACTGTCTTGTTGACTGTCTCAGGCTAATCTAATAGACTGGAGGAGAGTGGTTTTCACTTTCAGAAGCCAGCCTCTTTGTTCCTGGTTATCTTTGGCTGAGTGTTTGATAGTCTCATTTCCATAATTCCATTAGTGTGTGAATTCAGCATCTTATTAAAGATTTTTCCCAGTCTGTTAAAAAACCTCAAACAAATATAAAACCACACCAAACAAAAGTAGGCAGAAAAAATCCTCCCAGCCCTTTCCAAAAAGGTATTATTTTTAATTACTTACGTGCCTTATATTATCTTGACCTTAACTCTAGTATCCTGTTCAAAGTTAAAAACAGCTTAAAGTTCAGGATACAGGGAATTCCAGGTCCCCCTCTTTGGAGAAAGTTCACACCTTCTTAGCACTGACATTTAGGAGCCTGTATATCTGCTTGGCTCATCGATCCTTAGTGAGGGCCTGAAACATTGGCGTGGAAGCCCAGGTGTGCATCGCCCTCTGGAGGAGCCCTGCATTTGAGTTGTCTCCATCCAGCCTTGCCATCCTGGCAGCCTCTGGCCCTGTGTCCCTGTGTGTCAGGAGCTGCTGTGACTGGATTCCCAGTGCAGAGATTACTTCTGGGAACAGGGTTTGTTTTAAAAGGCACCAGAGCAACCACTGTAAACAGAGCAATCAAAAAACACTTGGTCTTTTGGGGGCTCACATTTTGTTCTTTTTGTGGAAATGCTGCAGATATAAGCATATTTGTAGTTGCAAAGTGTGTTAAAGTTCTTGGGGATTTTTTTAGAAATAGCTCACTTCGTAAGCTGCATAAAATACTTAGACCTGTTTTATTTGCTTGCCAGACGTGAAATATCATGTTCTTTGGTAGATTTTTGTCTTTGTTGGGGGCTCTAGATGCTTTGTAGAAGTCAGTAAACATGGTTATTTAGGGAAGCCATGTGTGTCCTACAAACTGTTTGCGTCCCATTTAGGTGGTTACTCTCAATACATGGATGACTATTTCTTTTTTTTAAGAAATAAATCTCTTTCTGTGAGAAGAAAAATGCCAAAGTTGTTTTCATACTGGAGAAACATTTATTTCTGAAAGCAAAGTTGCCTATTTCAAATGTCTCATGAAACCAGGAGAGAAGTTATGAATTTCACCTGATTTGTTTATTATGCATTGAGTTAATTAAGGTACTTCAAATGCAGCTCTCCTTTTACATGTATTGGATAGTGATCACATTGAATAGATTAATTGATGATGAAGTAGATCCCTGCTGCTCACTAATTGGCTTTATTATGGAGAAGGGGCTTAGTTCTTCTTTTTAATCCGGTTAAGGTATCTACAGTTATCTTCAGTCAAATTTAAAATGACAGCTCATCCATACAAAATTACTGCATGAAGGGCAACATGGCCAATTTAACTTTATTTGTGTTAGGACCTTGTTTGAATTATACAACTGGTATGAAATAGATGTCTGTATTCATAGAGAGCTGGATACATTAAGCAGTAACTCCTGACAAATAAGCAATTACTGCTTCAGGGAGAAGTCTGTTTACCATTCTTATCGGTAGGATTTTATATATGTCAATATTGGTTAGCATTAGAGCCTAAATATTAGATTTTGGAAAGTAGAGACAGAAAAAAGTGGGGCAGTACAAAACCCAGCAAAATACATGTATTTGTTCATTGTATTGTTTGCTGTTTTCTTTGGACAATGGAATCATTTTTACCTTTAAAACCTTAAACATTGCTACCTTATTTGGATTTCCAATTTTGTAGAGAGAAAATGGTAATGGATTTTTTTCTCTTTTTTTTGTTATTTTTTAAGACTTTTTCTTAGAAAGAAGATTAAGAAAAAGTAAATTAAAAAATTCAGTTATCGGGAGTCTTTTCAAACAGAGCAGCAAATAGGTAGTTCCTGTACATGGTTGTAGAGGTGCTAACTTGTCCCACAGTCTTAATTTACACTGCTAGTTACTAGTGTTAATCTGGCTACTTTCTACAGAAAATGCCATTTATGTTAACAGGATTTGTCAGGTAATTCCTTAGTGAATAATTTTGGCTTTGTTGGCTTTTAAAAAGAAACTGATTAGAAATAAGTTGCCCTTACAGCAGAGCTTGGGAAAATAATTCTTATATTTTGTTTATAACACCCAAAGGTAAGAGTAAGAAGGTAACTTAGTTCCAAATTAGTAATGTAGAAACATAGTGCCAGCTTGTGCTCTTGGGTCTGTGGGAGACCACTTTAAGTGCAAAGGACCCTGGAGGCTGTTTTTAATTATGTGTCTCCCTTCGCAGGCAAATGGTTATGATTGGAAAATAGGAATATTTTTGTTATAAATGCAATATGAGAATTTCTATATCTAGGGCTTTTGCATTGTAAAATGCTAAAGTAAATTTTCTTTACAACTCTTTAGGATTTAACTCTAACTGTATGTTTTTATAGTTATATCACCTGCAAATTGCTGAAGAAAAACACCCCTTTGTAATGTTGTCTTCTGTGATAGATTTACATTGTGGAGCTCTGAATAGTGCCTTCTGAAGAATTTGTAATATTTTTGCTTTTGGGGAGGATTACTGTTGGGATTAGCGTCCACCTAATCAATGGAATCATCTCATGTGTGTATCTCAGAGACATCCTGGTAGGACTTGTGTGTTGTAGGTTACCAGGATCTGGACTGTGCTTTTGCTACTGAAAATGTGCTTGTGTAGCAGTCTAGATGGAAAATCCTGGTAAGGATCTCTGTCAACAATTTTTTTTACGATGTTACAGCAAGTGAAGATTTATACCATGTTCCCACTTAGCCCTGATACGTGCCAACTGAAGCTTGACTTAAATAGTATTAAAACTACAGCGTTCTTTCTCCACTTAGACTGTGACCACTATCCTGATTTCCAAGTACATCTTTTGGGGCCAATGCAGGCAAATATTTTGCATGCTTACATGTTGCAAGCAAGCTTCCAGCAATATGTGTAGAGTATACTGGGCAGCAAATACTATCTACAAGTTTCCTTCCATGTATTGCAAACACTTAATTTTTTTCCAGATGAAAGATGCTTTGTGATTTAACTGTTTTGCGAATACAAGGAGCTTTGGTCTCATGAGGCAGAAAAGCATTTATGTCAAATATTTGCATGGTGTTTGAGATATCAAAATGGTTAGGTGTGTGGCAGAAAGGTCCCTCTGCTCCCTCTTTCTCCTACAGAGATGAAGCCAGATTTTCGGTGGGTTTTTTGGGAGTTTGTGCACGTGCTTTTGAAGGTCAAGGGCTTATTCATGCATTTGTCTTTGATCCATGGGCCGACAATACTATAAGGACCTGCTAGTGAAAGAGGCAAAAGAATGTAGCAACTGTGGAGTGGAAATGGTTAAATTAAAATAGTTACTGCCTTTTTCAGTTTCTGATTTTTCTTGGGTAACTGTTTTTATCCTCTGACAGGGGAAGTAGGGGCAAAGCTGCTTTTCATGCCATGAAAGGCACAGTGAGGAGAGGAAACCTTTGTGAGAGCAGCCCGAACAAACAGTGCTTGGCATCAGCTGCGGTGCTGCCGCGAGTGTCTTGGTGTGGCTCCAGCATCGGAGTAGAGCCAACTGTGGCTTATGAGCATCGCAGGATCCTTAATGTTTAAAATATCTGCAACAAACTCATGCTTCTGTGTAGATACTGAACTCTTTTAAGTCTGGTCAGGGATCTAAAGTGTTTGTTCCCCTCTGTACTGATGTACCCCTGTGAAGGATGCTCCTAGGATCGCCCCTGTGATGGAGAGCAGGCCGTGGTCAGGCCCTTGGAGTGCATGATAGGCTGTAATCACTTCCTATTTTAATTAATGCACTATATAAAGCAATTTATTTTATATCTTTTGCTCCCATAAAAGTGATCCTGGGGTTGATGGGTTCATCACAGCCTAATTAATGTTAATGTGCATAGTATTTGAAGAAAACAAACTATCTTTACAGAGTTCATAGAGATTTTATGTTTTATCTTTTTAATAATTTCTCCATTCCTTGACTCTAAAGCATTATGTGAGATAGAACTCAGGGACTGCATTGGTCAAATTATTTAATTTATGTAGGGGTAAAACTTTTTTTTACAGGTTAAAAACAGAGATTCTTCCATTCATATATAAGTAATTAGGATGTAACATAGAAATAATTGTTTTCTATCTCAGTTTTTAAAGTTATTTTTAGTTTTTTTTAATTTTCTTTTGCCCAGTTGCTGAAGTAGATATAGGTGATGCTTTCCTTGTATCTTAATTGAAGTTCCTTGAATTTGATATAGCATGAATTCTTCTCTCAATGCTATTTACAGTTCTGCTCTGAAATTTTATAATCAGAACAGGTCTAGAAATATACCTACACCTGAGGAAGTTAACAGCCTTTGACATAAATAGAGCTGTCTGTTTGTGTCAGTTGAGGATCCAGATCAATTTCTTGTGGAATCTACCACAGAAAAACAGTAGCCCTTTTTCACTCAACCATTATTTGCCATGAGAACAATTTTGAGATGTTTGGGCTTTTCTGTTTAGATTTGCCGCTTTTTTACTTTTAATATATTTTCCCACTTAATCTTTAGATTGATTTTAGAAAAAAATAATAAAAAAACATGAAAAGTGTAGGCAGAAGAGACACTTTAGTTTTGAAAGTTATAACCACCTAGTGTTAACTGTATTTTTTTTTCACTTTTCAAAATGAAATGGCTTTGATCTTCAATGCTAATGCCATTATTCTAGAGATGCTTTCAGTGTTAGATGTAGTGTACTTCTAATGTCTGGAGAATGGTAGGAAAAATTAAACTACCACTCGTGTTTATTTTGGTGGGAAGTCAGCATTTCCATTAGTTATGAGAGTGGCTGTTTAATACTTCAGTAGCTTGCTGTAATAAACAACTGATAGCTTTTTGACTTATTTATTCACCTCAACCTATTGTCCCAAAAATAAATTACATGTTTTTTGAGGACCATTAAAATGACTCAGAAACCCCACTTTAAGCAATGAGGAATGTGACATGTATAATAGGGTAGTCAAATGTGCCTGTAAAACAGCATGTGTTGCTGGCAGTTGGTGTGACAGTGATATATGTGCCCAAGCACATGTAAACAGCATTAAACAGAGTCAGACAAGCATTTTTACTGTGCTAAATCACTGCACATGTCTGGCAGGGGCTGTGTTGTAAGTTCTTAAGAGAGTCTGATCCTCTCTTCCCTTGGGGCAGTGTTGTGTAGGGGTACGGTCTGTCAGTGCCAGCCTGCTTGGCTGAAGGGACAGTAGTGATTGTCCTGTGGACACTGAGATGGATGGGGTGGGAGAAGGGGGCCTGGATTTGTGAAGCCCTGTGGGCTCTTCATGTCTCTCCAGTCACGGAAAGGCTTTGCTTTCACACAGCCATAGCTCTGGGTAAAGTGAAAGGTGGCTTTAATGCTCAAGCTGAACACATAGCTGATGGAAGCAGTTGCTTAGGGTGTCAAGTAATTTTAACTCAGATTATGTTGTCCTCCAAAAGCTTCCCCCCTCCCCCCCGTTACTCATACTGCTAAACCATCCAGAAGGCATAAGGTAAATGCAGTAGACAGTATCTGATAGAACAGCCCAGGTTGGAGAGGGCATGAGACGATCATCCAACCTACTCTTCAGTGGTTGGGGGAGCCTAGATGAGACTACCTAGCAGCCTATGCAGTTGCATCTTGAAAATCTGCAGTGGTGGGGACTCTACCACATCCTTGGCAAGGTTGTTCCAGGAATTGAGTGTTCGCACTGTAAAAGATAAATTATATACACACATACAGATAGTCGGCTGCATATATAAAACTGGTCCCACACTGCCCTGGTGCAACAGGTGCCTCTTATGTTTCATCTCCTCCTACCACCCTTTTGTAGGGATATTTTTATTGTCTAACTGCTGAGATGGGATGTACAGTGGCAGAGCAAGTGGGGACAGGGACAGTGGGAAGCCTGTTTGCAGCACAGTCTTGTAACCTGGTCAAGGAAAGAGGTACAGCTCAGTTCCTCTGTCACCCTTGTGAGAAAGCTGTGTCAGATGGGTAGGCTGTGAAGTGAACTGTTACTGGACTGTGCTACAACTCCTTCTGCAGCTTGTTCAGAGTTGTCATGTACACTCTCTTAAAATTGCATGCATACCTCAGCACATTGCTGGCTTTAGTGGAACAACATGTGGCTCAGTGCTGATGGGAATACCATCCTGCATAATACTCGACTGTTAAGTTTCTTCCAGCCACATATTTCACTTTAACTATTTGGTGCTGAACGCAGCAGAAGTTGAACACATAAAAGTTGTAGTGTTAGATTGACTCTTTGGTTTTAATGAGCTGGGGGGAAGTTTAATTTGCTGGCCTGTGTTTCCAAGCCTGTGCCAGAGGCTTTTGACAGAAAGGGAAGATTAATGTTAGAGGCTACAGTGTGGCACCGATTGCTGCAGAGCACTCCAGGCCAACCCACCAGTGGGACTGTGCAGTGATTTTCAGTACAAGGGAGGGCTTTGTGCACTTTTATCAAACACCACATTTCTAACTTGCTGCTTGCCAGAAAAGCACAGCAGGCGTGCTAGAAATAGCCCTTCCCCTGCAAGGGAACTACTTCCATGAGATGAAGGACTAAGTGAATTTTCCTCTGTTCCTCTGGAAAACAGATTCTATGCATTATTCTTCATAACTGTAACTTTCTTTTATAAAGATACACTTTTAAGCAACTATCTGCAAAAGTTATTTAAACTGACCCATTCTGTTGGAGCTAGAGCTAGTTTCCCTTTCCCTGGCTAGCAAGGGGGAATGATGGATGAATAAAGGTGTTTGAGTCTCTCTGAGCTGCCTGTGCTGATTGAATCACACAGGATCAGTGTGCTGAGGGGCTCTATAGCACCTCAGCCTGCACAGGCAAGTCCTGTTGGGAGCTGCTAAGGTTTGAAAAGTGATGAGGGAGTGGGGTGCCTGTTGCTAGCAAGAGCCACTCTCGGTTTCTCGAGGGATAG
>NW_016690192.1:8411657-8600711 GCF_001604755.1 Lepidothrix coronata | reverse complement strand
GTACTCACGTAATTTTATTAATATCTATCATTCTGGCCTCAGTTTCCCTCTTACACACTTGCTTAACTCGGGTAAATTGATTGCCTTTCCTGCAGTTGTTACTGCCTCATGCTGGTGAAAGTGAGAATGGCTTGAGCAAAACTTGGTATTTGCATTTCCTTGAGTATGAGGTGAACCACAGGTTCCTGTCTGTGTGCAGTACTTGCTTATGTCTGATTGTGTTCCTTAATTAGCTGTCTTTTACTGCTAAATTGAGGGAATAATTTTTTTCTTTTGCACTCTTTAGCATCAGTGCCTGCTGCTTTTTTCCTTGTTGTCTTTTTTTTTTTTATTTTTTTTTTTTGTTTTTGTTCTTTGCGGTGGGGGGTGGTACCTCGAAAGTTGGATGATTTCCCTCAGGAACATCTCTTGGGAACTGTCTAACATTAAGCACTGTTGTGGGATGGTAGTGCCAGGAAAGATGGAAGGTTGCTGGCAGGCAGAGAAATGAGGCAGTGCAGGATGTAGCTTTTAGAAGGAATAAATCGTGGTTGTGTTCTTCCTCTTCTGTTCTGCAGTAGAAAGAAGGAGCTGAGAGAAATAGAAGAAAAGGTGTAATATTGCCTGCATTTACACAGGAGAGATTTAGGGCTCTTTGAGGTAATAGAGGGACATGTACAAGAGCCATATTCTTTACTAGACACAAATGTCTTTCCTCTAGGCCTAAGAGGAGTGGTAATGCTGATGTGTTGGCTGTTTAGCCAACTGCTTTGTAGACAAGGGTGCCTTTGCCATTTTCTGGTGTTTTCCCATTTAAGTCTGGTTTCGTTGCACCTGTGCCCCAGGAATGCAGCTGTGTGTGCTGGTATGGGGGATGCAGCACAAATGATCGAGCTGAATGCAGTGGATGAGATCGCTCATTTGTTTATATGTAGTTTCTGGCCCTTTCATCTCCATAAAGCAGAACAAATCTGGCTTTTGATGATGAATTGCCAAATTTGGCTGAACGAGTCAGTAGAGCACAGCTTTCTGAATGCTAGTGAACATTTGGCTGAATGAGTGATGGTTGTCTGAATGAATTGTGCTTATCAAGTTATGACAAATCAACATGTTTTCCCCTAGTTCAGGATTTATTTTTTAGTTGTCAAGAAATGCCGTTACTGAGCAGTTTGAAAATGATTATTCCTTCTCTTTTCTTTTAAAGGTTTTGGAGCTGCTCTTGCACCCAAGGCTGACATACCCTCCACAGAGGTTTCTCCTCCAAGTCCTAGTCCTCTGAAAAAAAGCGGATCAATCAACTGGCCTTTCCCTGATAGAATTAAATCTCCCAGGACTGTGAGGAAGCTTTCCATGAAAATGAAAAAGCTGCCAGAGCTGAGCAGGAAGCTGAGTGTCAAGGGAACTTCAAGCCATAGTAGTTCAGATAATCCTCCTTCCCTGCTGAAAGGTAGCTGCCGGGATACAAGCCATACAGTGTCTTTGCCATCTTCTGGAAACTCAGCCACAGCTGCCAGCAGGAACGTGATAAGTCGTTACCATCTTGACAGCAGTGTGTCGTCACAACACACCTTCAAAAAGAAAAGCTCAAGGAGCTCCAAATCCTTCAACAAAGGTGGTTACCTCAGTGATGGCGACTCTCCTGAACTTATAACAAAATCAGGTAAACACAGGCATGAAACCAAGTGTGGGAAAGGAAAAGAGAGCCTTCCGAGTAACAGTGGTAAAACTGAAATAGATATTGATGCCTTCAGACACTACAACTTTTCTGATCAGCCCAAGTGCTCTCAGTACATCTCTGGACTCATGAGCATTCACTTTTATGGTGCTGAAGACTTAAAACCACCACGAATAGACTCAAAAGATGTCTTTTGTGCAATACAGGTTGACTCAGTAAACAAAGCAAGAACTGCCCTGCTTACATGTAGGACAACATTTCTAGATATGGACCACACATTCAACATAGAAATTGAAAATGCTCAGCACTTAAAGCTGGTGGTGTTCAGCTGGGAACCCACCCCACGGAAAAATCGAGTGTGTTGTCACGGAACTGTGGCTCTTCCCACTCTCTTTCGAGTCACAAAAACACATCAGCTGGCTGTCAAACTGGAACCAAGAGGGCTTATTTATGTCAAGCTGTCGCTCATGGAGCAGTGGGAGAACTCTCTTGATGGCCTTGATGCAGATCGGGAGCCCGTGATGTTTGGGGTAGATGCTCGAAAAGTTGTAGAGAAGGAAAATGCAGGCTTGATGGTGCCACTTCTGTTGCAGAAATGCATTCTGGAGATTGAAAAGAGAGGCTGTCAGGTACTGTGCATATTTTAATCTCTTTTGTCAATATTTCTTTGTTGTTGCAGTGTGAGCAGTGAGTGGAAATGGGGAAATCAAAAACACTGTGTCAATTTTTTTCCTTTGCTGCTTCTGTGTGGTGAACAGTGGCCGTTGTAATGTGGGAAGAATAACGACTGCATGCAGTCAGTGCTCCCAACTTGGCCTTTGTAGAGAAGTATGCTTGACAACAGGAGCTGCTCCCAGCAGTGCCTTAGGACTAGGGATAGTGAAATGAACCTGCCAGCCCCCAGTGTATAGACTCATCCTCAAAAAGCAGAGATGAGCTGAGAACTTGAAAATGCTTGATTTCTGAGATGTGGAACAATGGAGGAACATATGTCTAAAAGCAAAAATATGATATACTGTTCCCTCCTACCCAAAACTGTGTGCAGTGACACAGTGATGAAGAACAGGTCTTTCATCGAAACTTTACTTACCTGTGTGCAGACTGAGGCAAACCAAAGACCCGTCTCTGCCATCACTTTGTACACAGCATTAACATAAGGAAGGAGACCCCGAGGGGCTGAATTAGTTGTTTCACCACACCACTGCTCCTTCAGGTTGTTCTCAAATTAAGACTGCTGTAAAGCAGTAGTGCCCAGTGTCTTTTCATCCCAGTAGAGTTTTATTGGTTGATGTAACCTAATGGGCAAAAATATGTGTGAGAAACAAGGTATGGAAACAAATCACCAGTTAATGGATGCTAGACAAGGAGTCTATTAGGAAGGACTGTGCATAGTCCTAAAGGCAGATGTTCCCCTCGGCAATTAATTTGCAGCTGGTGGGAGGACTCTTGTGTGCTGTTCCAGAGCATGTGTGAGCCCTTGGTGTCTCTTACACCTGTTCTCAGTCAGGTGAAATTGAGAAGTAGTCATACCTACCACTGTTACTATTTTAAATTGCTGACAGGTTGGATATGCTTCCAGGTGTGATGAGATTAACTCTGCTGTTTATTATCTAGGTCATAAACTGTATAGAGACTGTACTTCTGTATGGTTCTTTTGCTGAAAGTCACTGCTGATAATAACTTATGAATCTTATTGTGAATGCTTCTCCTAACATTATGCAAATCAGTGGAAAAGAGGAGTTTTATTCTTTCCAATGTATGTGTCCCATGGTTTCAGCATTTTATTTTGGGCTTATTAGCACCTAGTCACGCAAATGATATTGGGTAATCAAGGCAACGCTGGTAATGAAGCGATTGGGATCTGAGTTATCTGAGTGTACCTGGTGCTTTTGAGCGTGAAATCTATTTTGTATTTGCAGAGGGCGAACCAAAAATGCAAAATATACTGTTAACTTCTTCTTTTAACCATGTGCTTGTCTGACATTTTCGACTTTCCTACAGACTGCACGATGTGTTATCTCCACCTGAATTTCAGTTGTGGCCTTAAAAAACTTCAAAAGTTTAAAAGAAATTGTCTTAGATCATATTCAGTCTTGAGAAAGGGGGAGTACAACTTCCATTGGGTAATTTTTCATTTATTTTAAAAGGAATTAATATATGACCAGACAAATACTCTTGCTTGCAGACCTACATTCCCATGGTCTTAAGCCAGTATAGTCTAAGTCAGGTGGGTTTGGTTTTTTGTTTGGTTTGATTTTGGGGTTTTTTTGTCTTGAGCCCATGGTACTTTTGGACTAGCCATTAACTGCTCAGTACAGCTGCCTATAAAGTTAATTAAAATAAAATGAATATTTTTAAGATTTAGTTTCTTAAGATCATAGGAGTGCTTTGTATAAATGGTGTTGATGAAAATTAAAAATAATTATAAAATGGAAGATCTGAATGCATGAAGGCACATGATTTAACTAGTCATTCAGTTCAAGAGTAGTGTGGGTTTCAGTCTTATCACCTTAAGCATGTTAAATAACCCTTGTTTTGCAGAAAACTTTAAATATAATTTGAAACACGTAGAATTCAGCATATTGTAATTTTTAAAACAACATTTTATAGGTGTAATGATGGAGTATTCATAATTTTCTTGAAACTGGTTATGGGTATAAAATTTTTATTTTTTTACTACATAACTTAATACTGTAGGAAAAATGTTTTAGTTTATTTTGGTTTTGTGTTGTTCTTTTAATTGTTTTATAACATTTCTCATTTTAGTAAGGGGTCAGTTATATGACTTTTTCTGCTGGGGATTAATAACTGTAATTTGATATACTGCAATTTTGTCTACATAAGGCTCTAAACACTTCTTTCTACTGTAGTTACAATTCTAGCTTGTATAATTAAACAATTAGGAAAAATAACGATGATCTGAATGAGTAGGGCAAGAAGGTTTCATCTGTGTTTCTCTCTTTCCTGAGTTTGCATAAAAGCAAAGCATTAAACAATTCTGTTTTAAAGCTCGCTTTCTGTCAATAAAGCACTTCTCAGCATGTTCACTGTTGTGAAAACATTCACCTTATTCACTTACTGCTCAACGGTGTCTCTGTGAAGTGTCCCATACTGTGTATGTTGACGGTTTCCACTGTTTGGGTTTCCCTAACACGGGTTTACAAACAGTTGCTTTTGTTGCACTCTCTGGATGAGACACCACACGATGTCATTACTAGTCCCCTCTTCAGGCCAATGACTGACGTGAGGCTCTTGGTTTTGCTTTCAGGTGGTGGGTCTGTACCGGTTGTGTGGCTCAGCAGCGGTTAAGAAAGAGCTTCGAGAGGCTTTTGAGAGGGACAGCAAGGCTGTTACTCTTTGTGAAAGCCAGTACCCAGATATTAATGTCATAACAGGTAATACATTTACTTGCTTTTCTTCTAGTACAGAGTTGTGCCATGTTCTTAATGTATCTTTTAAAATGTGAGCTTGTTTTCTGTTGTAATTTAATAAGCTTTCAACTGCTGCTTTGTACTGCTGAAAGCCGGGTGGGAATAAGCGCAGTAACTGTGGGCATGCAAGTATGAATGAAGCAGCAGTGGTTTGAAGGGAGGAGAACATGGAAGGAACTGCTTTCAGTAACTTCTCCACCAGTTACAGAGGGAAGTGGGAATCTGAAAGGAGCTAAAGTCTCAGAGCTGGTTAAACTTCTGCCATTGTTTTTTTATTGGGGCAGATCTGGAAAAACTTGCTTGTGATCAGGTACCTCCACACCATGTGACCCAAGGCCCATCTTGGATCAGTTGTTCTGCCCTTTCTGTTGGAGATTACAGGAGTTAGGGAAACAGATTTCCCATCTTGTGCAGGCTAATTAGAGCTGCAGGAAAGTGCATTTGATCCCTGCTTTTTTTAAAACCTTATTAAGGAGCAGCTTTCTCCTGCTCCCTGGAGTGGCCCTTTTACTTGCTGTTGTGCAGCAAACTCCAGGCATAGGTAAGAAGAGCTGGAAGTGCAAGAACAGAAGGTCCTGGGAAGCCTGGCTGCATCTGTGTCAGCTCCTTACATGAGTCTCTTCACAGGCGTTGCACTGCAGAACTGAAGTAAGTTGTTGAGGTTTTTTGGTTTGTTTAAAAGCGGAACAGTTTTATAACTATTGATACTTGTTATGTAAGCTAAAGTTGATCTAATTTCAGGCATCACTGAGTAAGCCAGTTGCTCCAGCAAATTAGTCAGAAGCATTCATTGCCTGTATATCAAGGGATGGGAAATGTAACAACAATACTTGGGGTATAAATTTTCAGTGCCAAAGCCCTTTCTGTAACACCCAACATCTAGCTGTATGGCAGAGTTATACCCTTTTTGGTGGTTTATTTAGTTTCATTGTACTGGGAATTAATTTTGTTCATTACATTTTATAATATACAGTGTGTATCAGAAGATATTACTCAGTGGCATTTACTGAGTTACATAAACCTTTTGGTTCAGAGTGTGCAGCTAGTCAGTTCACCTTAGTTGCCTTGGCTGATTTCACTGTTGGATTCAGTGTTGATCACAGCATTCTCAGCATCAGAAACTTGTATTTACAGATTCATAGAATTGTTTAGGTTGCAAAAGACCTTTAAGATCATCAAGTCCAACCATTAACCCACCGCTGTTTCACTCTGACAGTATACAGCCTTTATAAACTAGGTGTATGGTAAAGGTATAGTATAAATGGTCTTTTAAACTGGATAATTTTTTTGTCTTTGCAAATAAATTAATGAGAAAAAGTGGTGAGAACTTCTAAGATCAGATTATTCCATGAAATTATTGAAATCTTATTTTCTCGACTTTTGTAAATCACTTCAAAAGGGGAAATTGCTTTCTACCAAATAGCAAAAGCTGTCTGATATTGACTTGTAAGCAGACAAACGGCAAACTGCAACTTGGTTAATGTAAACTTTGGGGTACTGGAAAATTTTGTTGGTTTTTGGTGGTTTTTTTTTAAATTTAGAATACTAAAAATGGCATTGCACTCCCATGCTACAAATAATCATTAAAATAAGACAGTATTTGTAGAAATGGTTCAAGAGTATTGTGGGGAAAGGGTATAGGAATTTAATACTCATCCATATAGAAAAGAATCTGTAACATTTCCTAAGCATTTCCTGAGTATGTCGTACACTCAGAACCAACCAGAACTGACTGAAACTGAAGTCTGACCTTCAGGAGGGCTCAGTGCTAATGCACAGGCTGACAGATCTTTCCATCATGAGTTTATGCTGTGCTGGTCAAATTGAAAGATTTGAAGTACACTTTCCTGTATACATTGCTGCAAGCCTCATTGTTGAAAGTGAACTTCTGGTAACCGTGCAGGTCCTGCTTGGTGGTGGTACTACTGAAGGATAATTTTTTTCATCCAGAGTTTATATTACAAGAGTGAAAAGAGTACAGTTTTGGTGTCTGCCTTACAGAAAGACTACTGGATGTGCTTTTGTATGCGTTCTATTGCAAGAGTTTACTAACATGCTGCTTTCCTTACAAGGGACAGATAGTTTTAAGAAATTACATTTTAAAAAATGGATTTTTTCCCCTGGTAGCCCTGCAGATGTGCTATGTGATTGCCTGCAGTGCCTGTGTTAGTATAGGTCCTGTTGGGGGGGAACAGGGAAGGAAGGAGTGTTTGTACCCGTAGCTTTCACTCACCAAAATGCAGCCCACTCTAATTATGGGCAACTGTTGGTCTGGATTCATGGGGGAACCTGCAATTTTTGCTGACAACAGAGTTACCCACCGTGCTAGGAATACAAGAGTCCACAAAATTTACTGCATATGCTTAGGGAGTTGGGTTGAGGGAGAATGTTTCCCCTGAGTATTTAATGCTGAGGCTGATGCACATGATTCATACTTCTATCAGCCAAAACATGTGTTCCATAAAATATGAATCCTCAGCATAAATCTTGGCTGATTTGAAAAGAAGTGCTGCCTTATGTCCTTTTTGAAATTTGAGTAGCACTCCTTTCCAGAGAGATTAATTTTATTTTTTTTTGACAGCTGTCCAAAGACTAAAGAATGAACATTTAATGACTAAATCTTGACTGAGAAATGCTCCTGGGATTGGCACAGGCTTACACACAATTAAGTGTGCTCGTGGCTCAAACTGAAGCGTGCAGCCAGTTTTTGGAACTGACCAGTAGTCATGTTGTTACATCGTGTCTGTTCACATCCACGTGAATTCCTATCTCTGCATAAAGCATGCAATACTGTTAACAGTTCAGTGGGTCAGAAAAATGAGGAATTAATGAAGTGGATGGCAATTCCTGCTCTCTGTCTAAATTTGTTGTGTGTGGTTGTGTCAAGAGGAATGTGCTAGTGGGTTGGCAGCAGCGGGAAGCGTAGATTCGTGGAAAAAAATAACAGCAGTCTCTTACAGGGCTAATTTAGCTGAGAGAATAGCAAAACGATTTAGAAAGGTCAAAGGGCATTCATGGCTCCCAAACCATCCTGTTATTCAGGGCTGAACAGGAGAAAGTCCTTTGGCAGGCGGTAGTCCTATAATTGTGGATGCTATTACAGGAATTCCTGATAAGTAATTATTAATAGACAGTTGTGTTTCAACAGTATAAGCTGATTTGATTACAACATGCCATTTCCTAATGTAAGCTGATTTTGATTTCAGCCTCTCCCTCCAAAAAAAACCAGGCTGAAACAAAGGTCTTGAAAGAAGTCAGCATCTCTTGCTGGTGTTTTGCTTATGAAAAAAGGAAGACATCCCAAACTGTGTTGTACAGCACCAGCATCTGCCACATTTGTCTCATAAATATTTTAACCAGCTAATCCACATATGGAACATGAGCCTCTAAATCCAGGGAAGAAATAGTATTTGGTGGGGAGGGAGGAATATGAGTAAGTTACTAAACAAAAACTAGCCACTTAAGTGGAGAAGTCCTGAAAGTGACATATTCATTTTAAAACAAACAGAAAACCCCACCAAACCACCAGGGGAAATACTTTTTCAGGAAAATATGTGGATGGTTGTTCACATATTTTCTGTTCCTGATGGGATGTTCCCATTTTAAGCACAGAGTGAGCTCTTGGGAGCTGTGTGGAGGTCTGCAGAGACAGAAGTTTTGCCTTGCTGCCCCGTGCCTGTGCTACAGAGGGAAGTGGTCTGGCAGCTCCAGGGGGAGATGCCGCTTCAGGTAGCGCTGCCTCAGCAGCTGCACTACAGCTAGGTGCAGCATTCTTTTTAAGTGAAAGTATTTGTACAGGTAGAAGCCAGCTCTTACTTACATTTTGCATGTGAACATGCAGTGAAGGGCAAAACGTTAACTTCCGTTCCCTGTATTTTTTCAGAAACGACCTCATAACAAAGCCCAGTCCTGTACAGTTCATTTTAGAGCTCAGTTATAACAGGCCGAGATAATAAAAACTGTTGCTTTGTTAAATAACACAGTGTGATGGTAATTAATTACTGTGATGTGAGATTTTACAAGGCTATGAGGAGTGCCTGCTAAAAAATATTCTACCTTTTTAACTTTGCCTGTTTGGAGGACAGGCTGCTTTGTTAACTACAGTACCTGCTTTTGAATAGTTGGGTTTTTTTAATCCACAATTTCGACTTAACAAAGTATTTAAATTCAGTTGTGATCTAGCTAAAATGAGTAGATATTTGTGGCACAGAATGCATTTTTTTTTAAGGAAAATAAAAGCTGCTGGGAAGCAGGCTTGTTTCCTTCAATTTTCTTTGTTGGTTGTAGTGGATACTTTACTCCTGGATAGCATCCTATTATGTCTTTTCCAGAGGTTACTGTTAGAAGTCTTAATATTTTGGGTTTTTTAATTATTATTCTTGTAATCACTGAAACCCCTCTCAAAATGAAGTATCAGCCAGCCTCCAAAGCCAGCTTCCAAGAATGAAAACGCTCAATTCCTTTTTCTTTTTTTTGTTTGCATCTTTGGAAAGAATAGGGGTTAATAAGGCACTTGCCTGATTGTTGCATCCCCTAGGAACAGCCTTTCCTCCAGCATATCCGCAGCTTCAGAAACAGTGCAGTATGTCTCTGCCACGGGGAGGGCTCAGTGTCTGGGTATTTTAGCCAGTATCTCCTGTAGATGTGAATTATATTTGTCACAGCAGAAGCAGGTGGTGTGCTGGGGGTGCAGGGTACCCAGAGGCAGCAGGGAGTTGGTGTTTCCCCTGTCATGAGGGCATCTCTTTGGTTTGTGCTTTGGTAGGTGATAAGGTGCTGTGTGCTTCACTGCATGTGCCACTGGCACCGGGATGTTTGGTCATAATTTTATAGCTGAAAATAAACATAAAAACTAACTTCTGTGTGTATATGAAAGATGAGGGGTCATCAAACTGAAGACTTTGGTGTTTGTGGGAGCTCTTTTGCTTGGATGGGAGATGGACCGATAAGAGTCCTTTCCTTGCCTCTCCCTCACCCTGAAAATAAAGGAGACCTGGAGAGATACTCACTCTGTGCTCAGTGTCCTCACTCCTGCACACACAGCAGCCCCTGTGCCCCAGCCCCTCGTTACTGTGCTCTTTTGCTGTTGTCCTTCCGTCCCTTGTTCCCAAGTGCAAGGCTTGTCACTGATATGGAGGACTTTCTTATGGGATGGGTGAGGCTGACATACCTTAATGCTCCCAAAAAATTGCTGGAAAGTGAATCTGCAGCTTATTAAAGGCACCTGTTCTTGTGTTTCTTGTGAAGGTGTCCTAAAGGATTATCTGCGAGAGCTGCCCTCTCCCCTGATAACCAAGCAGCTCTATGAAGCAGTGTTGGATGCCATGGTGAAAAATCCCTTGAAAATGACAGCAAATGGTTGTGAGAATGACCCAAGTGACTCTGAGCACACAGCAGCCCTTCTGAATTGCCTGCCAGATGTTGAGAAGGTGAGCAGTGTTAGCAGGTTCAGGTGAATTGCATGCTTCAGAAAATAAAGGAACATTTTCACACTGGATATAAAATGTCTCAGTATATGTATGCCTGTGCATCTGACTTAATGGTTCGCTTGGATATGTGATGCTCTGTGTCTTTGAAAATACTTCCATGGCATGATAAATTGGAGGGTCTGCATTGCTGGATTTATTCTAGTTTTCATTTTATATTGTCTCTGTAAAACTGAATGTAAGGCTGTGATCACTACTTTTGTATTGTTAGATCAGTGATTTTTCCTGTGTGAAGTCCTGCTCCACTTCTGTGGAGCTCTCTGTTGTAATTACCTTGTGTAATTACAAATGCATTTCTCTTTCCTACGTATGTGCAATAAAACCTTTATATCCCATGCTGTGCAGTGTAATAGTGCTGTGCACTGTTACCTGCCAAATTCACCTCTTTAGAAAACCACAGTTAGCCCGTTTTGGGGGGAGGGACTGAGCAAGTGGCTTGCACAGTGTCTGGGCGTTCCCTGGAAGCTTGTTCAGATGCTGACATTATACTGAGGGTTTCTTTATTTTCTAATGTACCTGGATCATCTGTAATATTTCTGCAGCTTCTCCTCTCTCCCTGATGCACCTTTTTTACTGTGAGAAAACTAATCCATATAAAACTGAGTTCAGGTAGGAAACAAGCTGAATTTTACCAGAAAGTCTGTCTTAATTGGTCTATTGTGTGATAGTCAAATACAGCTTTCCTAACTGAGCACTTAGGTGGTCTGTTGATGGGTGTTGGTAGTAAAACCAGAGCTATCAGCCTTGATCTTTTCCTTCTAGAGCAGTGACATTAAGATGTCAGCACCACCTTCCTCTAGTGTTTTGTTTCCTGAGCAGTATTTTGTTTCTTTAGGCTACCCTGAAGATGCTGTTGGATCACCTGAAACTGGTAGCTTCCTACCATGAAGTAAATAAGATGACGTGCCAGAATTTAGCTGTATGTTTTGGCCCTGTGTTACTGAGTCAGAGGCAGGAGACAACCAACCATAACAACAGAGTCTTCACAGACTCAGAAGAGCTTGCTAGTGCCTTGGACTTCAAAAAGCACATAGAGGTTCTTCACTATTTACTCCAGTTGTGGCCAGGTACTGTTTCATGACTCTGATCAAGGGAAAAGCTCAAACTATTGCTGTATGTTTTTACTGTGTGATGGTGTATGTTAATTCACAGGGTGACTGAGCAGCATCGGAGTTATTAAAACATGAGGTACTGTGGCATCACATATTAATCTAAAGAAATTATGATAGTTTCATAATCAACTCTTTCTATTTCGTTACTTTGTTTAATGGGAATTTTGCTTGTTTAATTGCTTTCTTACCAGATTGCAAAGTTTGTGTATAATATAAGAAATGGTGAAGACTTTATGTGAGTAAAGACAGTAGAAAAAACAAACCCAGTGACATTATGGTTTCCACATCTGAATTAGGGAGTTTGGGGATTTACTGTTTTTCTTCTGCTCTCCTGCTGCGACTTGAGGGATTACTTTATTTCTGCCCTTGTAATTTGGCAGAGTTGAGAACATCCTTACAGTAAGACCTGTGCAACTTCTACTTCTTTTTGCAGAGCATTGCATAAGGAAAAATATTTTTAAAACAAAATACAGCAAAACCCAAACCAAAACACCCTAAGTAACTTCTGGCTCCCACTTCAAAACTTAAGAGGTCATAGAATAGAATAGAATAGAGTATCCTGAGTTGGAAGGGACCCACAAGAATCGTTGAAGACCAGCTTCTCATTCTCTTCAACCATGCAAGTAATGCTTTGTATGCTCTTGCACAATTTGGGGTCAATTCTCAGTAAGAAGGGAGGTGAAATTCTAGTACTGCTAATAAACTAATAAAGTAAACGTGAAGGTAACTATTTCTGCTAATATCTGCCTTTCAAATGGGAATTGACTGCACAGTGTTCATGTTTCCTCTGGTATTCAGAGAGGCATAAACCAGTGGAAATAGTCAGGATGACATCTGGAGCCCTGGGTTTCAGCCCATACTGAATTCCTGTGTATTGCTGCTAAACCTCAGCCTTTTCTTCCACAAGCACTGCCTGGAGTTGGGAGCGGATGAAGGTATTGCAGCTTTTCAGTTAAACAGAGAGGGTTTGAGTGTAATGCTGTGAAACAATTTAGCACTGAATCTGAGGGGTTTAGTCTCTGTCAGTCAGGGTGTGGTGCTGCCGTGTGGGCATGGTGGCTGTGCCCTGGAGTCACCTCCTGTGACAGCTGAGCTGTGGCTGTAACACACTGACCATGCACTGGGTCAGCAGTGTCAGGAGGCTCCTGGCTGTTGGCTCCACTTGCTGCAGCCTCACAGAAACCTTGTCTGCCTGAAAAGGAGCAAGTTAGTTTGACATATAGGGCTGCTCCATGATGGGTTTGAGGCAACTGAGAATGCTGTTGCTCCCTTGTCAGCTGCAGATGGGCAGCTCCAACATTGCTGACCACCAAAAATGAAAAGAAGCTTCCAGTCAGGCCAATGAGTCTGTACAGGAGAGATGGGAAAAACATGGGTGGAGGAGGAGGAAGACCAAGAGGTATTTGGACAGTAAATATTGTGCAGAAGCTAATCAGGAAACCCTGGGGATGGCTTATGGCATGTCTGCTGTGGGATACAAAAGCAAGTGGATGTAGCTCTGTCCAAAGGAGTGTACCTTGCTGTAACAGGGTAGGAGTGGGATAAGTATTTCCTTCACTTTGAAGAAAAAGCCAAATGCTATCCCTTGGCTTGCAAGAAGTGTGCAAGATGTTGTGCTAAAAGGGAGGTAAAACATGAATGCAGAAGAGTTGAGCAGGTGAACACCTCATAGTGTAAACAGAACACTTGGACTGAACAGAAGGATCACAGTCTGGTCCCTTACATTTAATCTTCTGTAGATTGAGACAGCTTGATAATCAACATGTTGTGCAATACTTCAGTTTCCGTATATTTCCAACTGAAAACAAATAGTCCTTGTTTGGCTAGACCATGTAACACTGGCAAGTTATTGTTAACCCATGGCCCTTTGTCTTAATGGAGCACAGTCTAAACAGAAGGGCTTTTGTTATAGCAAAAGTGAGGGAAAAAGCAGTGAGAGTTATTGCGTGTTGCTGTGCAAGACATAAAGTAAGACTAAAATCCCCCGGAGAGAACTGTAGTGGACCCAGAAAGAGGATTGGGCACAGTTCAGGACTAAGCCTTTGTGCTTGTGTGTGAGGAGTCTGAAAAGGAGGGGGGGCAGATTGTGGACTGCATGGGTTTGCATGCACCTCCTTTTCAGCAGTGAAGGGGAATAGAAAATCTCTGCTGTTCATTACAAGAGGCAGTGGTCTGTATAAAACCAGAAGAAGTTCTGAAGCTCAGATATGTACAGGCACAGGTCAGTAAAAATAGTTGTGCTGTTTACCGTAGGAAGCAGGTAACAGCAGAGGAGCCTTTTAGTAACTTATGCTGTCTAATGGTGAGCTCAGGTAACACTGCCATCCAACCTGTGTTTGTGTACATCTGCCATGGGGTGGTGGCTGCTTAGAAAAATTAATGCAAATGAGCTTCTTTAATAGTGCAGAACATCAGGGCAAAAGAGAAGCGCAAGAGTTCAGCTCCTGGTATATTGTCAGCTTCTGTAGGTGTTCGTCAGTGGTGGTATTTTTGTTGTGTTTTAACTTCTTTTGCTCTGCCTGCTTTCTGTTATCCTTTAGCCTGGACAAAGTGTGTGAGCTGAACTGTTTGCTTTTCTTTGACCCAGAGCCGGATGGTGATTAACTCACACAGTGAATTTAATTGGAGTTCTGGGAGTTTCTACTTTTAGATAGGCTTCTCTGCTGCAATTTGAATCTGAACCTTCAAAACTGAGCTTTTACAGTAGTTTTTCTAATGATTTTATATCAAACAGCGGCAAAAAATGTAATAGTGGAATGTGTTTGCTGTAAACTCGCATGTATTCGTGCATGCTGTTAGTGTGTGACGTCGAGGGAAGACAGTGGGCATCTGTCGTGGACTTTTTTTGTTTCAGCATGGATTCAGTCCTGACTGATTTAACTTCTCTCTTCTAGTTCATCACTCCCCTGCCAAAGAACCAGCACATCTGAATGCATTTCCTGAGCACCCATCCTCCTTGAATTACCTGAGACCCAAGAGGCAGAGACCTCAGATGCTGAATCTGAGTGGTACCGAGGTGTCTGGGGTACTCAGACCAAGGCCAGCAGGTCTAGACAGCCCATCGAGCAACCGCTATGCTGGGGACTGGAGTAGTTGTGGGGAGAACTACTTCTTAAACCCGAAGGACTGCCTGAGTGAAGCAGACTATGATGATGTCCCTTCGGAAGACACGGAGAGCGGGGATGACAGCAGCAAAGCCGAGGAGTTGGATGCCCCAGAAGGACGCCCGCAGCCCGTCCCTGGAGAGCACACCTTCCAGAGCTACCTGACAGTGCAAGCGATAGACTCTGCAGTGGATCACAGGGCAAACCTCAAAGACCTGCAGGAAAGTATTGATACTCTGATAGGAAACCTGGAAAGGGAACTCAATAAAAACAAACTAAATATGAGTTACTAAGTCCTGTCCTGCACGATGCCTCCTCCTCGTGCCTCCATGCCCCTCGTTGGGATTCCCCAGCGGTGTGAGGAGTGATGGTGCCCCTAAACACCTTGTGGTAAGGCCACGGCACATTTTAAGCCATTCCGTAATGATTCTGCTTTTTTGTTAGAAGGCATTGTCCTGATTTCTGTGTTGGAGGCAAGCTTAGAGACCGTGAGGTGATTGCACATAGTGGCATTTCTCCCTAAAAACACTATGCACTTAGGTGATCTGGGCAATACCTGGTAGAAGATAAAGCAACATCTCTGCTGTCAGTGGCAGCAGAACTCCCCATCCCTGAAATCCTGGCTCTGGTACAGATATTCCTCTTGGAAGAGGATGAATGCTGCTTGACCTGAGTTTTGCAGCATGGACTTCAGATAGACTTGTTTTACTATATATGCAATGGCTGCTATGAAAAATGCTTTCTATAATATTTATATATAAAGTTTTAATTGTACAAATATTAACGTATTACTGTATTAACACTTTTCAATAATTATTTAAACAAGCAAAAAAATAAATATTTTTCTAACCTGGTTTGTATATATCTATGTATAAATGTGCATGTGTCTGTAGCCACCTTTGGAAAGGAGAGGTCTCAGAATTACGAAATGTCCCTGTTTCTAGGAAGACGTGTTCAGTGATGCCAGGATGAGAGTTACACAGCGTTTGATTTATGCACAGAAACATGGCCAGAGAGAAGGCGGGGTGAATGATTAATGTAAATGACCTTGTGTATTGCAGGGACATCAGTTTGCAGGTGTTGACTATTAACTCTCTCACACACACACACCCTGCCCTTTCTCTGTTTTTTTTTTTTGTTCATTGTTTGTTTCTTCCTCAATGGTTTTTTTCACATATAAAAGAGTCTGGAAGGTACTTACTTCTCAAGAAATACTTTTGGTTTGTCCTTGTAACCTGTTACTTTATTATTGATATTTCAGTATGTTTCTTTTTTTCTCCAGAGTTTCATGTATTTTTGTTGTGGTAGCCTTGTCTCGCTGCTGGTAGTTAGATGTCTTAGAGCCCTCTGTAAAGGGCTGTGGCTCTGGAGATGCAAGACTCAAGTTCTGCACAAAGGCGGTTACTTTTTTTTGTCTGAGTTTTTTTTTTTGGCTGTTGTTGGGTTTTTGGTTTGTTGTTGTTTGTTTTTTTTAATTAGTCTCCCAAAAATGGAAACAGGAGTTGTCACATGAGGTGGAATGAGTCGAGAGATGTCACTCCTGGGCAGTTTGAGTGGATTGCAGTTCGCTGGGACCTTATTAGATTCAGCTGTCACCGTCTGCTCAGCTTGTCTTTATCTTTAGTCGTTTATGGTGAGCAATTAAACATTTGATGTTAAGGAGACGCATTCTTGATGTATTAAAATAGTTATCAAATAATTACCAAATTGCATACAGATGTTTTGATAGTCCCTGTAACCAGAAGGAGATTCGGAGCCATTCCTTGTTCTCTACAGGTCACATACACACCCCTGAGGAAGGGGGGATTTGGGCCAGTGGGGGTGAGAAGGTTTTGGTGTTTTGAGAGGTCAAACACCAAGCTGCTGTCAGCTGGCAGGGTAGAAATTAATTCTACATCTTTTCGGTACAATTTTTGGCATCCTGCCATGGTTTTCCATTCACCCTGTGGGTAAGTGCTTTTCTGCTAACCCGTACTTCTTTATACTGCTTAATTGAAGAGTTATTTATTTACAGTAGCAAGGAATTAAGAATTGTTAGGGCAAACTTCACCCCTCTTTTCTAAGGAATTATTTTAGCATGGTTCCAATGGTTTATTCAATCTCATTAATTTATTTTATAAGTGTTAAAAGATGCAAAACAATTATTGCAATATAATGATAATGTATGAAAATGTAAATTTAACCTGAGGCATTTATCAATAAATCAATGTATTTTTTTAAACTTTTATACCTACAGAATGTGCATACTTTTTAAACTATAAATTTAAATTCTAAATAAAAATTGAATTAAGAACAAAATTTGTCTATGCCTAGTTAGTGGTTATTTAAACCTGTCTAAGCTGATGCCATCCCTCTGCACTGGCTGCACATGTGAATTAATTCCATAAAGACATTTAGCTTTTCGGGAGGTGTTTTGTTCTATTGTCATTTCTAGATTGACCCAACATTTGAGTTAGATAATTAAAAAAAAAAACCAAACAGCAATCCACTACTCAATTAACACTACTTGAAAGATGTTTGCATTTAAAGTTTTTTGATAAGTGATATATGAAGCTTTCATTGTCTGTAATAATCCAAATATGTAAGTAGTCACTTCTTGAATAAGTGTAAGATTTTTCTCCAGGAGGAGTCTGTAACTCAGAGCAGCAGTGCAATGCTGTGTCAACTTGAATATTTTAACATTGCAGCAGCGGAAATGAATGACTTGATAAATTGTAATAATGTTAATCTAATCAGGCACTTGAAATACAGTAACGTATTGGTATTATTTAAATGAAACATCTGCTGTTAATTCAGTGACAGCAACTTGTAGAACACGTTTTATGTCTTAGAAATCCTCTTTCAATGAGACATTTCCCCACTGGTATTTTTGTTATATGTTATCCCTTATATGTATTCTTACTGATACTATTATATTTCATATTATTTATATAATCCACTCAAGGTACATTCTTTTTATGATTGTTACCAATTTGTAAGGAACAGGATTACAATGGGAATTACCCTAATCTAGAAACATGGAGATTAAAACAGCCTGTTTTAATCAGAGCAGTAATGAATTTTTTTTATACAAAAGATCAGCCTTGGGCTGTGTGTGATTTGCAGGGCAGAGCTCCTCTCGAGCCCCGTGGGCACAGCCAGGAGCCTCCCCTGCTGTACTGACCTCAGTGTTGTCTGCTTGGTATAACTGTGTTTGACATCAGGAGCAGCTCCTGTTCACCGGCGGGTAGAAGGGTTATAAACAGAGGGCAGAGCCTGTGGTGGAATTCAGAGAGCAAATGTCCTTGGTGGAATTCAGAGAGCAAATGTCCTTGGTGGAATTCAGAGAGCAAATGGCCTTGAAGTTCATGGACTTCCTTCAGGTGTGACCTCTGCTTCCCAGGTAAAGGAAATGGATGTGGGTGCTCTTGCAGAAACAGTTCCAAGACTTGCACCCAAATCACATATAAATGGTTGTACCAAAGCACAGGTCAGTGCATAACCAAGAACTGCAGGGAAAAGCAGAATTGCAAAGGTAGGTCTGTGCAATTCTTTGCTGCCAAGTGTTAAGGATGTGATACACTTAGGTGGATTCAGGAATGGACTAGGCCCATTCATAGAGTTTTAATCCTTTCCTGTTTGCTTAAATAGGATTTTCCAAACACTGCTGAGGCTGTGTCACTGACCCAGCTGACACTGAATCACTTCTCCCAGTTTTTCAGCTTCCCAAAGTGGCTTATTACAGGAGCGTGCAAGGGATGGGTAGGGATGGCGTGGGGTGTGGTGTAGTGGGGGTGGCAGCATGACCTCAGGCTGGCTTAAGCCACTGGGGACCCACATCCTCAGAAACCTTGGGATTTTACATCTTCCCAAATGTGTAACGTACTTGTGTGTTTGTTAATGCACCAGACAAGAAACATACCTGCAGCTATTCAGGTATGTTCTAAAAATAGAGGGAGACATCCCCAACAGATATTCAGGATTTTTACAGAATAAATCTGTAAATCTGATAAGCCAGAGACACATCTGGTATTTCTACTGTCAGATCCTAACCCCCCTTTACCTTCTTCCTCAGCCCAAGGTGTATAGGGTTTTCTTAACAGTAAAAGTGTATTTTGATATAAGAAGCCATGTCTCACATTCTGGAGCTAGCAACAGCTGAAAGATGGTTATTTGGGGTGGAGGGAGGACTGATATTACACTTTCATATAACTGTGATACATTTGTTTTAAAATGTCATCCTATATAATAAATTTTCTGGTTTTTCTTTTTTAATTTACCATTTGACTTTTTTAGAACCATGCAGGAAAGCCTTAACACCAAAGTTTTCTGAGCAAAATTGGAACAGTAGGACATGAGATGATGCAAAGCTGACCCTACAGGTATTTGAATGTCTAGAATTGTGTTAGAGAGGATAAAGGTCATGATGGGATGTGTAATCTCAGATCTCTAGTGTTGTGTGGGAACAGAGATGAGGAGGAAAATGACTGTCAGGAAGATTGCTCCCTTTCCATTGGGAGATTCCTGCAGTTACCCGAACTACTTTGCTATAGGGAAGGAGAGGAGCTGCTAAGCAGAGCCCTGACCCCCTGCCTCCTTGGCCTCACTGTTAGGAAAACCCAGCTGAAATCCCTCTGTCTTCTGAAATATTTTCTTAATCAAAACTCTCGAGAGTGCCTCTGTGGAGGGGAACAAGGCTCCCATTGAGGCTGCTCCCACTTCTGGGGGGTAGTGGCAGAGCTGCAGTGGAGGGGAAATGTCTTAATTTTCCAGATAAGCCATGACCATAAGGTTGCCTTAAATGTATATGTAGTTTGCGGCCCTGTTAATCAAAAAAATCTGTGGAAGATGATCTGAGGTGGTATACTAATCAAGTCCAGATCTGATAACAGAGAGCTGAGCTTTTTAATTAGTCAGTTGTGTGATATTTGCATATCTGTATAGAGCAGGCTGTTGGTTAAATATTGATTTAGCAGAGCAGCAATGTTCTCTTCCTGTTTGCACTCTGACTGCAAACACTGTGCTGCAGGTGGTAGGGACATGCTTGTTGAGTTTTCCCTGGTTTTAATTTAGAGGTAGTTCAATATGAAGGGCAAGGAATATCGCTATAATATTTAAACTTCAAATTAACAAACAAAAGAGACCATTTTTCAAACAGGGTCCTATCTAGTGCTACCAAATCTCTCTTAAATCTGACCAAAGTTCAATCAAAGTGGTAAAAGTGCATGACAGGGAGATCCCGGCTGTAGAAAACTGAAGGGGCATATTTTTACCACTACTGAAAACCAATTTGCAGTGTTTATTTTGGGACACAGGAGCCTCACACTGATCCTGTTGTGTATTTGGCTGTGCTTTACTCTGACAAGCAGAGCACTGGGGCTGGCTATTGCTTGTCAGCTGAAGATCCTCTCTGCAAATCCCCTGTGTGTCAGTTGTCTTTTGTGCTTTAGTGTCTGCTGTGACCACATGGACATTTGTTTGACAGGAGTCTGTGACCCTCAAACAGTTTGGTGAGTCATGGAAAGAGTGAACTCACCCATATAGAGTTTAATCTGTCCTCCTCTGATAGATTTAATTTCTGCTTGACAAGCTCTGCTCAGTTACATGGTGTCTGACCTGGCAATTGAAACCGAGTAGCCACCAGCAGAACTGCTTACCAGGGACTTGTCTCTGTGGATGGAGGATGAGTGTTAATATTCATGAGCTGTTACTCATTTACACCAGTAAATATTAAAACTTCTGTATAGCACCATTTGATCTCTCTGAGGAATAATTGTCTTTTGACAGAAATGCACAGCCACAGTGCGCTTGGTAAAAGCTGTTTGTTCTAAATAATGCTGATTTCTTTGAGGGAAGAATATATTTTAATGGATTTGGTTTCCTGTGTGTAAGCATTTGCCAGGATTAAGTAACAATTCTTTTGTAATTCTGATGACAGCAAGTAAAAGTGGTTCAGAGTCACAGAAGTGACTAGGTTGGGAAAGACCTCTGAGAGTCCTGACGGACAGAACTTTGAAACTATTATTTAAACAGAATATTCATTATAACTGTATTAATGAAAAATAGTGGGGGAAGTGTGCCCAAAACAATGGTACTTTAACCACACTGAGTAAACAAACAGATGAAGTTAAGAAACAACAATCTTCAACTGCAAGATTCTTTATTTCCAAAGCTAAACAGGTTCTGCTGAAATAGAGGTCTTCAAATAAAAAGCTCACTGGTTCTAAAGGTGATAATGGGCTCTAAGTATCCAGTGAGGGAAGTGTTTCTTGTCTCTAAATCCAATATTATCTGCTTCTCCAGGTCCAGAAACACAGTCTTCTTGCTCCTCCATCTCTTGTTTTCTATAGAGTAGTCATACTCTGAAGGAAAAACACACACCACACCGTTAAGCTTTGAAACCTGTATGCAACTCCATTGCTTTCCAGTGGGTTATGTCAGTGCTGTCAGAAATTAATGAAAATAGGCATCACCTGGGGCTACAGCAATCAACCAAAGAAATGGCAGTTTAGTTAAGTTAGTATTGTTACACCATTTACCAAAGAATGTATAGGCAAAATCCTTATGTGAGTAAAGAACAGGAGGTTGGAGTCATCCCTGCTTGAAGGAGCAATGTTTATAGGGAAGTTGGCAAAAACGTAGCTTTCTGAATGAGTAACTGATGTAAAATGAAAAGCAAATTTATAGTTGTTAAATGTCCATAGGCTTTAATGCTGTTGCAGGGGTTTCACTTGACCAAGAACTGCACTTACATGAACTAGGACCATTTTTTCCATTCTTAAGAACTGTAAATATGAAATAAAGAGCTGCTAAGCTATTCTAATTACATCCATACTGATTTTTGAAAATACTAGGGGAAATCCTGTCTAGCAAAACAGGTGTGTTTTAAAGACCCAAAGAAACAGAAAATTTTCTTAATTCTAAATACAACATACTGTTTTCTCTCTCTGTGCCTCCAGCTCCATTTCAGTTCTGTTTTGGCTTGAAACTTTTGATACTCTTGAAACTCTTGTTCACAGTACTTCAGGTATTTGACTTCTCTTTCAAAGAAATCAAGTACATTGGCATGCTGTTAACACAATGACAAACAAGAGTCATTACATGCCCAAAGACACAGATCTGTGGCTGATGATCTGAACAGTATTATTAGTTTATCTATATTGGGAATATAAATATCTCTATTTATCTCAATAATTTGCAGCAAAACAATATAAAGATGTGAACAACTTCAGACACGGTACAGATAGTGCTTATTTCAAAAGCACATGAATGAGTGGGAATGCTAGGAACAGTTTGCAAAATGTGCTTTCACTAAGCTAGAACCAGATATGAAGACATGTAAATTGAAGTACTAAATTTAAAGGGAAAAAATGGACGCAAATTTGGACAAGAAGGTGTAAAGAAAAAGGAATTCAGTATATTTACATTACTATGAACTCTATAGCATTGTTTTAAATGCATGAAACCAGGTGTCATTTCATGGATGTGGCAAAAAATGCTGAAGTTTTCATGTAGCGAGGTTGGAGCAGTGGAATTCTACCAAATGTCACTGAGGTTTCCTTTAGTTGACTCCTATCTGAGCTCTGTGCAAAGCCAGCTTTGCTACAGGTGATCTTTGGAGAATATGGCCATTCTGATCTCAAATTGATTGCCATCATTTGAAGGCAACTTTTTCCAGGCAGGCTTGTTTCTCTGTTGGGAGTTTTCAGGATAAAGTGTCAGAGATTAATAAAAATTCTTACCAACCTCATTACTCGAAGGATGACTTAGTGTTTGACAGATTTCCAAAACATGCAGTACTCCAAGATTGTCAGAAACAGCTAAAAAATGCTGCTCCGCTGAAAGATATTTGACAAAAAACATATAAACAATCCAAATTTCAACAGCAACATGAACCTCCACCCAAATACAATCTACAGAGGGTTCATTTTTGTTCTGGTCATTTTGGCTTATTGTTCACTGCAGCAAAAAAGGCAGCCTTATTTCTCTCTTATTTTATTAACAAATGAAATTCCCTTTAAAGTTTTTCTTTTTATCAGACTTTTTCTTTCTTAGTTAAATGTTTTCAGTTGCTTTTATGCTGTGATAGTACACTTAGAACTGATGTATGCAGTTTTGTATGTACAGTGTTAAATTAGTGTAAGTGTGTACTTATATAAGAGAGTTTGTAATAAGATTTATGTGCTTTGGAGTCACGGGCCAGTTTGCAAACGGTAGCACAATAAAGTGCAATCACCATCAACATACGTGAGGCAGTCCAGGGGCTGATGAAAGTGATGACTGATTTGGAGATGTTCTGGAAATGAGATGGCTCATGAGTTTTCTTCAGTAAGTCCCAAATATCTAGATTTCCATCATCTCTGCCAATGAAGAAAACTCCTGGTCTTGCTAAGGACCATTGTCCCGCAGTGTATCTTCCTGCAGAGCAGCTTGACTGAAGGATTGGTCCATTCTTAATTTTTTGTGAAAACAAAGATAGATCCAACAATCAAACAGTGCTATCAATTCATTCCTTCAGATCTCCTGTCATTGGAGTATGCTCACAATTTAAATGATCTTATTACAAAACTTTTGTCAATGGCAAAATTTGTATCACCTTCTGCAGATAAACAGAATTATGGGGAAGTAAAAAACCTGCTATGTCACTTCCAGTCTCTTAAGGTAATCTGTCTATCTGCTGTTAAAACCTGTGGTCTGGAGATTTTGTTAGGTGCAGTTAACCTGGACTCCTACATAAGAGGAACTGTAAAAAAAAACCCCATGTTTTTTTGTCTTCACATGATGAAAAAATTTCGTCCTAAAATACAAGTTCTTCAGACTTAAGTATACGTTTCCTTTATTCTTTGGTTTCCCTAGCAGCAGAAATAAATAGTTGAGAAGCTACAGTTTTTACGAGGTTAGAATTGAAGGTCTTTTTTATAGAAGCTTCTTTTATACCTGATTCGTTTCTAAACTATGAAGCTTTGTGACTTACAGACATTTCTGAAAATAGAGACTCAGAGTTTGTTATAGTTCTGTCTTGTATATCTATGAATTATGTTACAGCTGTGTTAAAGTAACTTACTGTAACCCCTTCTTTCCAAATGGCAAAATTCTGGCCCCCAATGCTTAGGAAGGTGTCTTCAAAAAATGGAGATCTCTGGAGAGTGTTGATAGTTTCAGTGTGAAGGCTGTATTTCTGAGTCTGCTGCTGACCTAATGGATGAAAAAGGCAGTTGCTTGTAACTTGTGCCTTAGTGATCAAGAAACAAGAGTGCAGGACCCAGAACAGGCTTTGAAGATACTAGGTACAGGAATTGGAATTACTGCAAATCTAATTATTTCCATGATTTGTGACAATAGGTGCATAGTGATGCACTGTGAGACTAGAGAGGATTGTGCTGTTCTGTCATGCCAGCTAAACTGCTTGCACTTTTGAGGGTGTCCTGCTAAATCCTATTGTCATCAGTGAGATAGACTATTAGAGCTGATGAGCAAGAACCTTAAAAAGACAGAGTATAGATGCAAATATTTTAAAGCTAGTGATATAGTAAAGTTCAAACAGGTATTGAGAAACTTGAACTTACTAACTGGTTTTGCTGAATTAGTATCAATTTTCATTTTCCAGTCAGAATAAACAATTTCTCCATCCTGTAATGCCAGAAAAACCAAGTAAATGCTAATGTTAGAGCTTAGTGGCTTTTATCAAAGTTACTTGTTTCTAACTTTACTTAATTATAACCATCATTAAATATGATCCGAGTAAATTAAAACCTGAATTTGCAGCCGATGACTGAAAACACATAAAAATTTTGCATCACCATTTTTCGGTTACATATTGCCAAAACAGCTTTACTTACCATCATATATGTAAGCAGTCCTTCCTGCAGAATTAGGGGCCCGGTTTTTATAGTTCATGCTTTGCTCCAGTATTTGAGGAAAATGTGACTGGAAGCGAAAAGGTAACTAGAAGCCAAATTTTCATTTCCATATGAACTCAAAACTGGGAAAGATTTTTTTAGTTTTAGATGCATAGGGTAGGTGAAGGGCTGTGAACATCTGGGACTTCTTAAAGTAAAATTAAGTTGGGGGGAAACTGTAGTATTAATGTTTACACCTGACATTCGGGAAAACACTAAAAAATTACTACTAATCTTATGCATTCTGGAATAAGGAAATACTCTTTGGTTCCTAATAAGCTCAACATATTTTGGAAATGTCTTCTAATTCTGCCCTTGAAATAAGGGTTCATAGTCTACCACGTATTGGAAGTTTATTATTTTTTTAAAGAATGTAACTAAAAGCATTAAAATGGAAGTAAAATGTGGCATGTTCAGAAAGATCTTTTCAGTTACACCTGAAGAAAACATGCAAGCCCATACATTTGTGAAAACCCTGTTATTTAATTGTTCAGTCTTTCAGATACCTCAGATTAACATTTTCCTTGGTAATATATTATTTTCACTTACTTCATTTCCAACAAAAAAGTTGGTGGATATATTCTCTAACACTTCTAGATTTTTGCTTGAAGAACTACTCATCTCTGTATATGGGCTCTCTTTGGCAGGTGCTCTTACTGCACTCAGAGATTTTGCCTTCCCTGGAAAACAAGATGGTTACATCTATTTGTTAAACACAGGAATTTATCAGACCAAGCAAATCCTTTGTCTTGTAAAGGTAGTTCGTGGTTAATGGGAATTTCAAGAGGAGAGATGAAGAAAGACTGACAGGTAAAACAGCAGTTCTATAGGTTAACTGTTTCCTAGTGGAATCTGCCCTTTGCTGCAGCTGCTCTGAAGTCAGTCCTTCCCATACCCAGACAACTACTTAGCGTAGCACCACCCGGTTCTTCCCCAGTTTTACACAGCATCAGTGTCTCCATGGGAACTGCCCTTATCCATCACTCGTAGCTGCTGCAACCAGGAGCTAACATCTCTGCTCCAGGGAATGGATTATGTCTAAAAATAGTTTTCTGTAATGGCTGAAAAGGACATACTGTTAGAGGGATAAAGAGGTTGTGTGGGGGACTTGCACAGGCTTTTGAGTGAAAGCAGGTAGAGTTACTGTGTATGCAGAGCTGCTCGGTTTGGATTCAATACGTGTGCATATCTGTGTAGTCAGTACATGCAGGTTGCACTTTGAACACCAGTATATTTAAGAAACCTTTTTCCCCAGATGTTTTTAGCTATACAACATTTTGTTGCTCAGCTTTTATTATGTATATACTGAAATACAAGCTTATTAAAGACATTTTCCCTAATAAGGTGTAATAAAACTATTACCTGAGGTTTTGTAACAATAATGCAGTTCCCTTAAGATAATTCTGATGGGACCATACTCTGTGTTGGTATCCCCTTCATGCAGACTTATCTGTTCAGAAAAAAGTGCATTTACTAAAATATTTTGTCAGATCTTTGACGTGTAAGTCTAAATTTTTTCTACTATAATGGAACAGGTCTTTCCAGTTTGCAGTGTGTTTGTAATACTCCACAAACAGTATTTGCTGCCTCACATACAAGCATGGATAAAATGCTCTTTGTGTTATCCTTCTCCTGTAAGAATTTTGCTTTGTTTCTAGCAAAAATACCCCAGCCCAGCTCCAGTGGTCACGCTTGTTCAACAACTATTCAGTTGCAGCTATTCTGAACAGCACAGATCAGCACACCTAAAATTATAATTATTTTTTTTAACTTAATGCTATTCTCAGCCTCACTTTTTTCACAAACTGCTCTGACCATTTTCATGAGACTGAATGTTGTTTTGCTAGTAAGTATGGTTTGACCGTGTTTTACTATTTGGGACCCACTGAGACAGACAGCAGAGCTGCTGAAAAGGCTGACAGGAACTTACACTAGTTACACACCTACTTCTGCACCTACTGCAGTTTTTTAGAAGCAGTCATGCTGTTTCTCATGAATTAGCTTTTAAAAATGCTTTTTATTGAAATTTCAAAGGAATGTTGAAGTATTTAATTTCATAATCAGAAGGAAAATCACAAGGAAATCAGTTTGCTGAAAAAATTAGAGTTGGGAAGGAAAATACAATATTTCTATGGAGTTCTGGCCATATCTACATTTCGACTTGATCCCTATGTTCTATATTTATGTACACTACCTTTATGAGAGGTTTCCATGAGAGATCTAAATGCTTAGAAGTATCTGGAACACCAGATGAAGGTTTTTCATGATGTCCAATGGCTGGAATATCCCAAAATAATATTGAGCTGCAAAATAATTGTATAATGTTATTCTCTGGTTTTATTTTGAAGTCAGATGCAATTTTCCACACATTTTAAAGTTTGGAGGTTTTTTAACCTTTCATCTTCAAACTTTACATAACAATAGAGGCTTTGAGAAGCAGACAAATGCTAGATACTTAATTGCTTCTTTTGTTATGATGAAATATATTTCTTTTTTCCCCATTTCATCAGTTAATTATACCAAAGTAGTTAAATATTGTTAATAGAGTTTGCTTATGGACAGTTACTGGGTGAACTTACTGGCACTACCTGGGTGAAATTCCTGGAGGCTGAGGGAACTAAATAGAACTGTGTAGCAGATAATCTAGTAATCCAAATCAAAAATCAGTCTCAATTTTTGTGTGTACGAATTTATTTGCTGACATTCAAGGCAAATGGTCCCACTCACTTATATCTGTCATCTCACTGGAGTTTTCAACCTTCTGATTGTTCCTTTTGCTCTACTCTGGACATTCATTCAGAGATTTGATAAAGCCAATGATAACTTTTCTCATTGCTGACATCTCCTTCCCTTTTCTAACAGGAGTTGCTCAGTGACCCATGCTCTTCAAGCATGACATTACAGTGACTTCCCTGTTATTATTTTGGGTAAATACTTTCAATTTGAAACCCTTGTGTGCGAGTAGTTAAAATAATTTCTTCTATGTGTATTACTTGCATTACACTGCAAACTTACTAACAAGGGTATTTTCAATCTTTCTTCTAATTTAATTCTTCAAAGTCTTCTCTGTTATTTGATTAGGAAAAATAACTTTGCATCATTATCAAATTTTGCTCTCTCTGATTCTCCCTTTGATGTAACTAACAAGTACATGATTGAGCCCAGCCATGCAGTGTTGAAGCCTCAAGCCTTTTGACATCATGAAAGCTAAACATTTACTCCTACTTTTTGCATTCTGTCTCCTTACCAGTCCTTCACACAGGATAATATTTGGTTATAACCATCATGACTATTCAGTCCACAAAAGAGGAGATTCATACAGAATAATTTTGCCAGCTAAGTTTCCAAGTTTAAATATAGTTTACAGTATTTTTGTGGACTTAGAATCTTTCAACAGTTTTTTGTGCATGTCACACAATCAAATGTAAGTGTAGAGGTGTAGCGTTCCAGGCTATGTATGATCAACACTCTTCTGGTATACACAGAATATAAATGTATACGTGCAAGGTTTTTCAGTTAATAAGCTCTTAATGCCATTACTGTAAAGGACAAGAATGCAAAGTGCTTGTCTTCTGCATACAAAATTTCAGCTACTCAGGATATGCTGATAGGAATCCAGAAGTGTGCTAGTTAAATCATGGATTATGCTCAATAACGATTTCCAAAGGCAACTGGAAGACATCTTGTAGAGTATATGTTGTATATACCAATCAGGGGAGCAGGTTACAAGCTGCAGGCAATTTTCACCTCTGTTTTGGTTGTCCTGAAAATAACAGTAATAATTATTACAGGGGAAGAAGAAGATGAGAGACAAAAACCACACTCTGCCACGTAAGTACTTCAACACATAAAACAGGTTACTAGAAATTAATTTCCTGTTTCTGCTTGGGTAGAGTTTGAAAATCAGGACTTATTAATTTGCAGTTATAAAGTCAAGCTATTTTACAAATGTACTTCAAGTGAACTGATATCAGCTTTGCCTGCTACACACCTAAAATTCTAAATTAACTGAGCAGGATAAATACTGGCACCACTGCAAGCCAGGCCCTCCTTAGTTTGCCATGTTTGTAACTTCTTTTATGCAGATTAACCAAAGAGCTAACCATTGAGAAATTTATTTCCCACTTGGCTTGACCTTGCTGTGGGATGGTAGTGATCCTTTCAAATGTTAATTACTAATAGTTTAGTTTGTATGTGTGGGATTCTGCAGGTTTTATACTACTTATCATTTACCAAGTAGTTATTGGCTTATTCCAAATTAATTTTAGTTACTCAGAAAAATAAAGATGTCAAGAGTACCAAGTTATTATAGGCTGAACCCTGATCAAATATCATTTCCAGTGATGAAAAATATATATATTGGCTAAAACTATTTATCAACCATGTAGCAAAATTTCAGCTACACTTTTTTTATTTTTTATGACAGTTAGGCCTACTCTAATTTTCATGCATGAATTTGTCTACCTGGAGTGATAATGGTAGTCTTGCAACCAGGCAAAGCTGAATTAGGTTCTGGGTATAACTTTGAATAATTTTTTATTAGTATATAATTATAAAACTCCTGATTTTAGGAACTGTGCCACAAAAACTGCTCTGCCGTGCAAAGGCTGATACATATTCCATGTTTATATAACAAAAAGTATGTCTCAGTACATGTTGCTAAATACTGATAAAGTGATTCCTTAGTCAGTGTTATTTATTAAGCAGGGTTTCTTGTATCTGTTATCCCAGATGAACATGAAAACAGCTTTCTCAGTCTAAATCTTGACTAAAAAACCCCACCCAAACAACAAAAACCACAACAATGTCTGCTATCCAATCCCTTTCCACATGTTTTACATCTGGTACTGATTAGTATCCATGGGTATTATTGTAGCATAAAATAATAATGAACAGTCGTATCAGCTTTCTTTTTATGACATATGTGTACCCTTTTCCTCACTTTTCTGGTAATGTTGCTAAGGACTGCAGTATCCTTAAAAAGTCTTAAAAATTTGCATAAACCTTTTAAAGATTTCAGTTTTCTTCCTCTTGGCCTGTTTTTCCACTGTCATTATTTGATCACTGCATTTGACTACATTTGCATTTCAAATTAATTTAGCAACCATTTGCAACACTTTGATGGTAATTGAGCATCCAGTACTCATATAATAGTGTTGGACCCTTTAACTACAAAGACCCTAAGTACTATGGAGCTTTAAAACCATCACAGAAAATGAATATTTTGAATACACAGGCAAAATGAATATTTTGAATACACCTTGAACAATGAAGGTAACCACAACACCACCATTCTTGGGTACCCAGATATTTAGGTAATTGAAGTTATTTCTCAGAATTTTTTGGTGACAGGCTAGATTGTTTGTAGTAGAAATTTAACACATTTTACATGTGGAAGGCTTATTAAAGTTTTGAATTATAATTTTCAGTGAAGTTGTAGAAATTTTTTTCAGTATGAGCAGATTTATGCCAGACTGAGAACCCAGCACAGCTGTAAAGCATAACAGGACAAGAGACATCAGATTTTTAATATTTACTAAATGCAGTGAGAAATAATGAAGGCTATTACAAATAATTGATGCTTTAATATTTTCTCCTGAGTTTACACGAGGATTTCTGAGGTAGTACATTAGGAAAATAATAAAAAGAAGAAAAGTGTATTTTTAAACTCACCTCAGAATGATGTGGCAGCCATTGTATATCTGTTACTGGTTTTTTGTGACTATACTCTCTGGAAGAGACTGCACAGTATTTCACTAGAGGTGGCTCTGTGCTACTCTGCTGGACTTGCATAGGTGATGGCTAGAAATGTTTTAAAAAGAGTTATCAGTGTATTTACAAATAGTAGATCTATCAAACAGAAAAACATTACTTTGCATTCTGTTAATGCTGCTTCACGTATTTCAGATCAGTTTATAGAACTTTCAAGGGGTCTAATACCTTCCTCTAGGGAAAAAAAAGAAAGGAAAGTATCAAAACAGGCCTTTGGATATGAAGCTCCAAAAACAATTCCATCATACCTCCATGGGCACGCACACATTCACTTATTAGTTTCTCCTCTGCTCTTAGGTCTCTCTTCTGATTATCCTCTTCATTGTCTTCTTCCACTGAAATCTTGTTCTCTTCCAAGCTACCTTTTCTCTATCCATAAACATCTAAAATACTTTTCAGTATTCCATTCAGTAACAATATCTCTGTGTTTGATAGGCTTCGTAAGGCAAGAGCAGAGAGTATGTTGGTGCCCATTAGAGAATAGAAGCCTAAGTCACACAAAATGCAGTAAAGCTATCAAGCTGTACTAATCAGATAGAAATTACATTGTGATAATGGTTTTATTTCATGAACTCATCAGATTTCTTATCCTTTCTAGTCTCTCATTGCAAAGATTATCTACTCCTCTCTTTTGAATCAGGACACCTTCACCCATTTTTCCTTCACTGCAATATATTTACAATGGAAGAATTTACCATATTAATAGCTGCTATCTCAATTTCATAGAATTGTAGAATGTTAAAGGGTTGGAATGGGCCTTATAGATCATCTAGTGCCAGCACCCCTTGCTATGGTCAGGGACACCTCCCACTAGACCAGTTTGCTCAAGCCTTATCCAACCTGGCTTTGAACACTGCCAGGGTTGGGGCATCCACAATGTCCCTGGACAACCTGTTCCAGTGTCTCACTACCCTTACAGTAAAAAATTTCTTCCTAATATCTAACCTAAATTTCCCCTTTTTCAATTTGTGCCCATTACTCCTTGTCCCATCACAGAGTCCCTCTCCAGCTTCCCTGTAGGCCCCCTGCGGATACTGGAAGGTTGCTTTTTCTTCTCCAGGCTGAACAGCCCCAACTTTCTCAGCCTGTCTTTATAGGGCAAGTGCTTCAGTCCTCTTATCAACTTCATGGCCCTTCTTTGGACTTGCTCCAACGGCTCCATGTCCTTCTTATGTTGGGCACACTAGAGCTGGATGCAGTACTCTGGGTGGAGTCTCACAAGAGCAGAGTAGAGGAGGAGAATCACCTCCTTCAACCCACTGGCCACACACCTTTTGATGCAGTCCAGGATCCCGTTGGCTTTCTGGGCTCTGAGCACACACTGCTGCCTCACGTTGAGCTTTTAATCAACCATCATGCCTAAATCCTTCTCTGCAGGGCTGCTCTCAGTCACTTCTCTGCCCATCCTGTAGGTTTGTCTGGGGTTGCCACAACCCAGGTGTAGGACCTTGCACTTCACTTTGTTGAACTACATGAGGTTTGGATCAGTCCACCTGTCAAGGTCCCTCTGGATGTCCCACCCCTTCCCTCCAGCATATTGACTGCTCCACACAAGTTGGCGTCATCAGCAGCAAACTTGTTGAGGGTGCCCTCGATCCCACTGTCCATGTCCCTGAGAAAGATGTTGAACAGGATTGGCCCCAGTACTGACCCCTGAGGGACACCACTCCTCACTGATCTCCATGTGGACAAGGGACTGTTGACCACAACTCTGCATGTGGCCATCCAGTCAGTTCTTTATCCACCAAATGGTCCATCCACCAAATTCATGTCTCTTCAATTTAGAGACAAGATGTCGTGCGGGTCAGTGTCAAATGCTTTGCATTAAGTCCAAGTAGATGATGCCAGTTCCTCTGCCCCTGTCCACCAATGCTGTAGCCCCATTATAGAAGATCACCAGATTTGTTAGGCATAATTTTCCCTTTGTAAAGCCATGTTGGCTGTTACCAATCATTTCTTTGTTTTCCATGTGCCTTAGCATACTTTCCGGGAGAATCTGCTCTGTGATCTTGCCTGACGCAGAGGTGAGGCTGACTGGTCTGTAGTACCCTGGGTCTTCTGCTTTACCCTTTTTTTAAATGGTGGTTATATTTCCCTTTTTCCAGTCATCAGGGGCTTCACCTGACAGCCATGATTTTTCAAAAATGATGGATAGTAGCTTAGCAATTTCATCTGCCAGCTTCCTCAGGACCCACAGATGAATCTCCTCGGGTCCCTATAAGGCACAATCCAACCATCACCCCTGGACTTACCTTAGTTGCCACTTCTGCCGCTGCTGTCGCCTCACTGTCTGAGTCGACAACTTCATCAGCAACAGGTTTTTCAATTTGCAGTTTCTCTCCATATTGAGAAATATCCCACAGTACAACCTACAACGAGAAATGAGTATAATACAAATTATTTCATCCTGTATATTAATACTAATTTTTTTCCAAATCATGGAGGTTCAGGGAAAAATAAGAAATTCTCTCTTTGCGTTAGAATTTATAAAGTCTTTAAAGTATTTTCTCTTTAGTCTGATGCAATCAATTGAAAGGCTACACTTGTCTCAAAAAAAAAGTCTTTACAACTTGACCTACAAAGAAGCATCATACAATAATGGTTTAGCTATGGAATAACCAGGCATAGCTTCAGTCCAGGATAAGAGAGCTTCTAAGAGTCTGTGACATCTGTCTTCTGTCCCTATATATTACTATAGATGTTGAGTACATCACTTCACCCTTATTTTCATCCTGTAAGAAAATACAGAAATATCCAATTTTATTTTTAAACAGTGAATTAACACCTGTCCATTGATGCAGCCACCAGCAACGATATTTGGATCACTTGGACTGAACTGGAAGCAGTAAATGTCTTCAAGACACTCCAATATTAACTAGAAAGAAGAAAAACAAGGTAGTTGAGAAATACAGTCACACTGTTTGTTTTTCTCTTGTTATTTAAACACTTGGCATATTTAAAAGTCTTGGTTAAATACCTGGGGGTGGATAGGGTCAGAAAAACTCCAAAAAAATATTACTGATCGGTGCAGCCGTGATTTTTTAGAAAGTTTAATTTGCTCTTCATAAGAAAGCTGCTCTCTTGCTGACACTGCTATAATCCCTGAATGAGAAAAAAAATTAATTTTCTCAAAAGACACAATTCAAGTTTCAACACACTGTTAATTATTCTGAGTGACTTATATTTATACCTTCTGAATATAGTGCAAAAAAAAGCAAAATAAAAACCCCAAACCAAAACAAACCAACCATGTTTTTTTTTCTTTCAGATCAGCTTTGAAGAAACTATTTTTGTTACTTAAGATGAAGGTATTTAACAATGAGTCATTGAACCTAAGTATCAAGATAAAATCCAGCTTTTTTTGCTGCTGCTCCTCAGTAGTGTAATACTGCACCTGAAATGATGTGACAGGCATATAGTCCTGGCCACCCATCCTGAAACCAAATCTTTTGTAGCCCAGTTAATTTTCTACACAGGCTTCAGTGTTGGCTAGTAGTGCAGCGGGGGCATTTACATAGAACTTAAGTGGGGCTTTAAGTCTGGCTGTATAGAACAATAATCCACAGCAGGGGGCAGGAGTTGACATTTAATATGTCTTGTGATGCTCGCTGGCACTCATCAGAGCCTCATCCCATCGTGGCTGTAACATTCCTCACAAGTGTTAAGGGTCCTACAAGAGCCAGCCTTGGGGAGAAGGACAGTGGTATGCAGAGCCATCTGAAGCACTTGGCACAGTTGCAGCCCTGCTTGAGTGAGCCTCATAAGGGAGAAATTTCTCTTTCCTATGAGCTCCACTCATACATTAGTGTGAAGGACTTTGCATGGCCTATCTCCTGCCTGAATTCTACAAAGAATTTGTCTCTCATTTTTCATTTCATCTCAAATCAGCAATTCTGACAGGTATACTAAATTAGTTTTGATTTGTTTTTAAATTTGAAAGCTGATTAATTTTATGAAAGATGCATATTTTTTAGCTCTCATATAATACCCGTCACTGAAGACTCAAATGAGCATTGTAACTGCTTTACCAGAAGCCATGGGATGCCAGCAAACGCAGCTAATGGTTCTGTCCTTGAGGTACTGCAGGTTGGTAAATGATTGGTGTGCTTTAAGGTAAACATCTGGCTTGCCATCAGAACTGCTTTTGTCTTCTGCTAGGGCCTTCCAGTCATCAAAAAAAGCATTCATAATTTCATTTTGCTGCAATGCAATTTCCACTCTGTTTTGTGGAAAGAACAGTTAACGCTTCAATAATCCAGATGTGCCTACTCGGTAATAGAATCACAAAAATTTCTTTAAAGAGGCAGCTTTTGTTTTACACAAAATTGTGACCACAGTAGTTAAAAACTTAATTCATCAGTGATGCATTGCTGCAAGGAAACCCTCTTACGTTTAAATAGAAATAGCCATTGTACCAAGAATTTAACTCTAGTTCTGTGTGCACCAAGTACAGCCCAATTCTTGTGCAAAAAGTGTAAGTGGGACTTGTCCCATGACTGAGGACATAGTCATGGGTAGGACTGCACCTTTGCTCACTGCATAACCCTCTGCTTGAGTGAGCAGTGTTTGAAAGATCAGCTTTGCAGTTTATTTGAAAAGATGTATCACTATTAACTTTAGCAGTTTAATATCTATTTAAAACAATAATTCATATTTATATGGCATAGACTTTATGTAATTTTTAACTATTATTATTAATTACTTAATAATTAATTAATTTTAATTAACTATGAAATTAATATGTTAGTATGACAATAATAAACAAGGGAAAAAAGTGTATAGAAACAAAAAGTAAAATTGGTATTTGACTAGACCAATGATCCACTCAGACAAGAGTACTTGCTTGTATTCTGTATTATTTCAGGTAGCCTTTAAGGGTATTGCTGCAGTAATTTTACCTTAAGTGTACTGATGTAAGAAATTCTTTCAGCCTCTCAGATGACAGACTCTCTGCTTTCTCTTCCTCTGAGAACTGCCTAGGACAATACTGCGTGGCTGCATTTTTTGGATAGGTCCTAGCCAGTTGGAATAAATTTGAATGTAAGTACAGAAACCATTTCAGAGACAGAAACCCATGTAGTGTGTGAAATTAAAAAGTAAATGTATTATTTTTTTCTAGAAACTCTTTGGAAAAGAGTGGAAGAAGGAAGATGCAAACAGAGCATCTCATTTTGTTCTATTAATTAATCAGTTTGCAACTAACTCCAGAATTTTAGTTAGGAAACAGTGCATAGCTTAATAAATAAACTTGTAAATATTTTCTCATACTTACCATTTTGTCTGAGTACTAGCTTCTCTTACTTTCGGAACTATTTGCACCCCCACATCTTTTTCAAGCATTTTAATACTGAAAGTTTTGTCTTCATAAGAAGTGCATTCAACATAACTGTCTGTTTCATGTGAAGCGTTCTTATCAGTAAATGCAATTGGTGCACCAAACTTCCTGCGTACTCGAGAAATCTTGAATTTAATCTGGAAAAGATGTATTTCCATGGTTAGTAGAAGAGAATGTTTTTGTAAAAACATTCTGTAAAATGGCAGCATTCGTATCATCATAGAATTAGTTCTATTGATGATTTCTGTGTTGTGTTAACTTATATTTCTGCATTTTGAAATTCTGAAGTGCTCTTAGAAATAACCTACATATGTAATAGAACACAGGTTGTATTTCTAAAACAAGAAGTTGCTGTAACATTTTTGGATAACTGCTAGTAGAATAAGAGAAATACATTTTCTAATTCATGCAATATCAAAGTCTCATGTTTAATTGAAGGATTAATTTGCAGAAAGCCTTATGTAATACTAAATTAGGCTTCCAAGACCTAACTTCTCTGCCCTTCCCTCTTAGCGGAACTCTCAATTTGGGTGAGGTATTTCAGCTTTCCTTGCACTACCTAGGGAGAGAAAAGTACTCTGAAGAAGATTCACAAAAATTTGAGTGAGGAATTTCCTTATAGTGAGAACTAGGAAGAAGGGATGTGGCTTGACTTCCACCCACAAAGAGAAGTAGGCACTTGATTTCAGGCAGTAGAAAGGTATTGCTTTGTCTTGGATTCACAGCACTTTTGAGTGGACCTTGCTAGCAATGTAGAATACAGAACACTTGGACTGTCAATGTGTTAAATTTGGTGACTGTGAATTAGCTTTAGAACAATCGGACATCTTTTTAAGTATAATCAAGATGTCCAGTTTCTGAGAACTATCAAAACTTAGCCAGTCTCTCCTGAGCAGGGATTTAGGTATTGAGTAAAAATCACTGATGGACAGTTAGATGCTTACAGATGCCCCACACATCACAAGTTAGGTGAAAGCTGTGAGCTCTACTTTTTGGACATATAATTTTCTCAGTATAATCTGCAGGTGTAATTACTCAAATATGTCCTTCTGTAAAGTCAGCTTGTAATACTTGTAGTCAGTAACACTTAAAAGTCTTGCATGCTGCTTAAATGCCATCCATGGAATGAAACAGAGTTCACTGAGCTTCAAGGATACAGAGCAGTAACTCAGTTTGTAATCTGACCACACTGTAAATTAAACAAAAAGCAGCAGAGGTGCCAATGACCAAAGAGGATAAGGACCTTTGAATTTATACCTTAAAAAGTAGTTATGTTCAATGCAGTCTCACATGCCTTAGTTGCAGGACTAAAAGAGAACAGAGTCTAAAAATAAAGTTTCTACAGCACTTTCAGTTTTTGTTAAAAGTGAAGCTATTTCTCTATTTCTCTCTCTTTGTTGGTTTTCCTGAAAGACCTCAAGCAAAACTAGGATCGCAACTTCCAGCTTCCTGACTTTTTGGTTTTAAGGAACTTAAAATATATTTCGGGGTTTTATATTTATTTGATTGACTAACATCTCTTAATTCTGACCTTTGTAACATTGTCTTTAACAGATTCTTCTTCAACTTCCTTTTCGCTGCCAAGAGAAACCCAGGGTCTGGGGATAAGAGGCTTAAAAGGATCCAGAACTTCCTCTCTATCTTCTTCTTTTTCTTCTTCTGCAGTTTCTGGAGGCTGTGACATCAAATAGTGAGAAATGTTACTTTTCCAAAAATTTATTACTGAAATGTAAGTATGAACTAGAAACCCAGTTTTCAGTCTTCATTCACACATTCTTTACTTTTGTCTCAATGCAGTGAGTCTGGCTATACTGTGCCCCTGGGCAGGGCTGGATTAGCATTCATTTGTGCATTAGAATTTTCCAATAAATGTTACATGTTTAATATTTAACTACTAAACAGAGACTCTTGTCTTGAAAGCAAAACACTTTTATATAAAAAGAATTTATACTGATTTTCTGCTGGAACTGCAGTTTAATTTTCTTCATTGCTACTTCTCCTGATTTCCTGATGCCGGATGACAAACTAATGTTGAAAAATTATATAATCTTCCTATAAACCTTCTCCTATAGTGCACAAGGGAAATGTTCTATGTATCTAGGGCTATTTAGAAATCAAGAACATTTCAATGTATGATTTGAAGACTATATATCCCTCCATATTGGGAAAAATAAGTATAATATTTATTTGAAGATAATATATTGTCCTTTATTTTTATGTCTGAGAAATCTGAGTCTTGGCAAAGAAAATTAATACTTAAGATAAAAATGTAGCAATGGGGGTAATACTGGCCGTCTGAAGTAAAATACAAAAATTTAATTCAGTCCTTCTCAGTATAAAAGATATTTTTACAGTGATACACATATTTTTCCATGCTCAGATTACCCATTAGAGAAACATCAGATGCTTATGATTACAATATCATTCCTGAAGTATATGTTTGAGACTAGATTCTGAAATATTCATAGATAGAACAATGCTGTGGTATACTTGGATTTTACCTTTACAAGGTTTTCCTTGGCTTCCTCAGAAGCAACAATGTAAAAGTTTTGTCCGTACTGGAACTTTGCATCAAAAACTACCAAAAGTTCTTCTCCTGGATATTCCTATTTTAATTAAAACAATTAGTGGAAAACTGAAAACAAATAACATTCAAAAGAAACATGAGGCTGTGACTGGAACAGCTACCACTAGTGTTAATTTAGTATCTTAGGTTAATTTTGTGGTCTTAACAGTGAATTTCATGTGCTAATTGAAAAGAACAGATGGATTTTATTTTGTAATAAAAATAAGTCTGGGACAAAACTAATCTTTCATACAGAGCATTAAACAGAAAAGAAACTGTTTTAATGATTCTCAATAAATAGGCCATGAATTAGGGGAAGCCAAGTACGTAAAGCTCTGCCAGTTCACAGAATCAAAACTAATAGTATTTATGTTACTTTTAGCATATTTTCAATCTAAAGTTAGCAATAAAAACGTTCATGGAGAGCTATGAGAAACTTTGAGTTGACAGTGGTCCATGACCTATAGCATTCAGATGTTACAGCATTAGTGTATTTACACAGAGTCAAACAAGGGCAGACCTTTTCCCTTGAAAAATATACACTCTGAGAGCATGAAGTCTTAAAGTGAGAATGAAATAAGCTACATACTAGGACAACTTTTCTGACAGGGTAGAAATCAGAAATGTTAGCTCTTGTTTCCAGGTCCTGAATGATATCTTCTTTTTTAATAATTTTGAAACAATTTTCTTCTGTGACATCTTCATCAACTCGGCAATTAAAAATTTCTTGGGTCTTTGTAGTCAAAACTAAAGGAAAGATTTCTGGGTGGCCTATGAAAGAAAGCAAAATTGCTTGATAAACAGTTTAGAGTGTTGTTTAAGCACACACATATACTTTGATAAGTCTGTGTCTTTACTGTTTATAGCAGAATGCCTTTGAATCACTCAGCTTCCTTCTCAGTATTTTGGAAGGCAGAATACAAATTATGTTACATTTTATTAATCTTTAAAAATACACAACGTTTCATACTTAATGAATATGATTTTCCTGTTATGAATTTTTTGGGTTTTTTTCTTCTCGATCAACAGGTGATCAAGAACTTTAGTGAAAAGTCATTAATGGACTGGTTTTAATACATTAAGGACACGAATGCATGGCTCTGATTTATGAAAAATCCTTGGACAGATATAATGCAGTCCTTCCCTGAAATGCAGTCCCACATTAAGCTAATGTTTAATCTAGATGAGGCTTCTATACTCTCCCAAATAAGGATGCTTTTCTGATTTTGGACTTTCATCTTGCTCTCATTGAGTTCAGAGAGCAGTAGAGTCTATTTCTAGCAAAGCAAGTGAGACTAAAACAAGTTCACTAAGATTAAAGACAGATGTTTATTTTCAGCTTTGTTGGAAAACAGGAAGCTCTTGTTTTCTACACACATGACCTCTGTTAGGTTCATTCCTATTAATTCAGAACAAGATATTTTTTATCCTAGCTCTAGCACTGATATCTTCATTGGTTTTAGTGAAGCTGGATAGTTAGGTAACCTGAAACTGTGCTTTGCAAACACTCATCTGAAGATAATATACAGTGCTTCCTGTTAAGTGTGTGCCAGCTGTATGTACGTAAGGTAATGTATGTAATACTGGTTTTTCTCATGTTACATGTTCTGTATTCCAGCTGACATTACAGCTGTAGTCAAGATCACTCTATTCCCAGCTAGTTGAATCCTGCTGCCAGGAGACTCTTCCTTTGCAGTACTGCCCTGCTGGCAGACCCATGCGTCGGGTCTCAGCTGCCGCTGTAAGAGCTTTCTTCATGAGGGCCGCTGTACTTCTGCCTGACAAGGCCAGCAGACGGTCATCTTTTTGGTGAACTGGAAACTGTAAAGGACTTAGGGTCATGTATACTATGTACTATTTATATGTGCTGAAATGGGCTGGCTCTTGTGACAATAGCTGATACTTTCTATCAGCTTTGTTTCATTCTTTTTTCCTAGTTTAGTCACTTAGTATTTTATCTTAATTCCCAGCACCTCTGGTGTTTTTCCTCTGTGTATGCCTTAAAGAGAAGCTCATATACCTAAATGATGATTATGACCAGCTGTGTCAGCGTGTTTTGAGAAGTCATCTCTAACCTAAGCCAACAAGGACTGACAAAATGATAAATCCTCCTTAATCTCTGTTATTTGGGGAGCTAAATCTCTGCACAATCCTATCGCATAATGCATAATGCTGGATGAATCTGACATTTATCCTTTAAAATCTTTCAATGCTGCTACTCCACTGCATCTGCTCTGCTATGGTCGTCACTAAAATTAATTACATGCATGATGTTTCTGGTACGTGGCTACACTATGCCAAGTATGGATTACTTAGTGTTCAGTAGTCATTTTGTAGCACATACAATCTGTTTGTAGCATGCACAGTCCATTTGTTCACTTTCCTCACAAGCTGTAATCAATATTCCATGTCTTTCCTTTTTGATATCTTGGAGAGTTCCAGGATTTCTGTGTGGGTGCTTCCAGAAAACACAAAATCATAAGGATGTTGACTGGGAAAGACCTTTAAGTCATCTGGTCCAAACTCACTGTTGCTTATACCAGACCTCAAAAATCCTAACCAGGAGTAATGGTTGTTTATTCAAGAAGCTTGTATGATGTTAGTTTTTTTTAAATGCTGAATTGTCTATACAGCCTTGTGCACAAATGCTAGTGCTAAAAAAAATATTTTTAAGGAGATGTAGGTTTCAGTGTCAAATGAAACAATACAAGAATGCATTAAAGTTGAGCAAAAATAGAACAGACATCACTACAAGAGGAAACAGACTAAAACAGATAGTCTATTTTTTTCCAGTGCTCTACTGCTGTAAGTCCAAGTTAAAAAACAGAGTAATGAACAAAAATAAAATATGTACACCTTTTAGTCCAAGGAACTAAAATTCTATATTACAGAATATGATTTTTAACAGAATCTGTAATATAAGGAGCTGATACTGGAATTCTTACTATTGTAAACATTTTTATTGAATACTCCTTTCCAGTAAAAGGTGTGTAATGTCTGATCATAGGCTTCACATTGTTTTTCTAATAGTAAATTGTACTTGTATAATTTGTAAGTCAGCAGTTCTTAGTGCTATGAGAACTTCACAAAGAACCAAGAAACTCTAAGGAGAAGCAAAGAACACTTACAGGTCTTATGCTAAGAAGATACCATGCATGCAGTTTAAATCCTGCACAGACACTGCTTACACTGCTGTTATTGTCCTGCTTTAGCAACACGTTTCTAGCAGTAGTTTAGCTATTAGAGCTCTAACCTTATTTGCCAGTAGGTGGAGGTACAATTCTGTCTTACTGACTTAGTATCTCCTGGAACACTGAAAGTACATTTTTATAAAGGAACACTTAAATCATCTGAGGGATCGCTCTTTGTGCATTTTTATTAACTGCAGCTTAGCCATTTCACTGATGTTAATCAGAGTGCAATTTTCACTTCCACCCATGTGTTCAGAGGATTATGTAAGAAAACAAGTGATTTACAATTTCTTTTAAAATTAACTAGTTTGTGTATTCCTTGTTTGCCACATTGTTTTAGCTTTTAACAATAAAAGCTCTAGTGTACAGGCCAATTAATAAGACAGCCCTTCGGGTTGTTCCTGTAAACCATAGATAAATTTTACATTGACATCAATTTAAGTTATATCTGAGGAAAAATTGTGCAAATTAGGTCAGAAGTAAAATCCAACCAGAAATATGAAAAATAAAAACCCACTGAAAATAATTTTATGTCTAAGAAAAAAGAATATATTTACATTCAAATAATTACATATTTTTAGCTCTTAACTATGGCTATGCTTAAAACTGAACTTTTCTTGCACATAAGCCAAAACAAATGCTTGATATCTTCTGACTTTTAAGTGATGAATTTTTTCCCCTGCAAAACAAATGATGCTAATCAATGTCTATTGGCACCTATGATAAAAAAACACAAGTGATATATTAAAATCATCTTCTCACCAAATTTAATAATGATTTGACAAAGATCAAAGATTAAAAAATTATAAACATATTTCATGTTTTTCTTTCAATTGCTTAACTATTACTAAATGCAAAGATTTTGCACCCTGTAATTTTCTTGTGATCCCAACTCCTCTCAACTCAAGATAAAAACCTCCTCTACAAACCCATATCTGTTTCCTATTCAGAGAGCCACTATAATCACTACTGCAATAGCTGTGTTTCTTCATAGTTTGTAATTTTTCTCATTCTTTAAAAAACCCCAAACTTTCCTTATTATTCCCTGGCATTAGTAACACTGAAGCTTCAAAATGCCTTGAGTATTCCAGAACTACTACTTTAAAGCATAGTCATCATAGCACTTACCTATACTGGCCATAGAAAGATCAGCTTCATCTTTTTCATCTGAAATATAATGACATGGTGTTATCAGTAATGTTCTGTATGTTGGTTACAAAATTATAACCAGTAACTGTAGCTCTCTTGGTTATTTATAAAAAACAGCATATTCTAATTTTTTTTAATGCATGGGGCCAAAATAATTAAAGTAGCTTTTGTGGGAGACCAGATTGCTGCTTGTTCCATTACTGCTGTACTTTACATACCAAGCTGTTTTCCTTTTCCTTTTGAGGATTCCTTAGCTTTGTTTCCACCTTTCTGTTTCTTTGCTGAGGTTTTTGGACCTTTGCTGGATGCGAGATTTTCTGACATTTTTCCAGATTTCTCTGGAGAAAGATACATATCATCAATAATTTTAAATAGACAATAGAATACACCTTGTATGAGTGAACATTTGGTTCATGATTTTATGTAGCTTATCGTTATAGTAACATTTTCATATGCAGCTAAAGGTATGTTTCATAATTTTAAATCATAAGCTGTATTTTTATCTAATAGATGGAAAGAGTTCATCTGTCCAGGTTACATGAAGAGAGGGGTTTCCCTTACAGAAAGCTAAGGACCTGAGCTACAGTGGGAAAAGCGTGGGTGAAAATTTACCAGTTACAAATGTTTGTCCCAATGTCCTTAAGTGTAAATCATTACTCAGCTGTACAAAGCATTTCTATTTCCAGTTTATTTTTCAGTGTAGGTCTGTGGAGGACAAACTCAGAAAGATGTATGCATAATTACATGTAGCAACCACACAACTGGAGACGATACTGTATAGCAGGCTACTCCTGTTTCGTTTACTCTCTTTCTTCCCAGTATCTAGAAAAAGGATTAGAACAGTCGTGCAGGAAAGGCTCAGTTCCAAGGCAAGAAGGAAATGCAGTTCAGCCTGCCCGCTGTACAGACCGGACAGCACCATCATGTGGGAGATGCTCACATAGCAGCTGACAGAACAGCTAAATCGGGATGGCCCAAATTCTCTTAGAGGTATTGAAAATTGTTGGATGATATTACTGAACAGCCAAAGATGTTCAGCTGGGATGAGGGCAACGGGGCTCTCACTTTGTGTCCTGCCTCTTCCATGTTCACACTTTTTAAACCTGTAAACTGAGTGGGAGAGGAAGAATTTTTAAAATGTCTACAAAGCACCTACAGTATTTGGATGCTATTACAATTTTAACACTAACAAGAGGAAAGTAGATGCACTTACAGGACAGAAAGAGACAGCACCTTCAAGAACGCTGGATGATATAACTACTTCTGATGATCTCTTGCAGGAGCTACAGCCTGTCTGCCCGTGCACGTGAACAGCACAATTACTTCAAGACACTAAAGGTGAAAATGTGAGTTTATAAAATAAATGTTCTGTCTTGACAATTTCATTATGAATAGCCTAAAATAGTGTAAGTGCTAAAACAAACATGCCATGGTCTGTGCATTCTCGATTTCAGTGGCATACCCTGGCTGAGAAACAGTGTTTCACTCTTTTGTAACAAAATTCTCGAATACTCCAGAAGCGAGCAGTATAATTTTAGCTTCCAATATGAATTTTAGTTTGGGGATGGCCATTGATAGCAAGATATAGGCCATGGATTATAGCCTAGTTGTATAGCCTGGGTTTGGGATAAATGTTAACCTCCCATGAATTCAAGGTAAATTTTGCTGTTGACTTTGATTGGAGCAGAGTCTGACATTTGTGTTATAGTTATGCATTTTTCTTTTTCACTCCAATCAAAATAGAAAAATGTACTCTATAAATCCTCAGACTCTTTTCTGTAGCATACTGGATCTTGCAGATCACAGGTGACAAGCTTCATCCATGGTATGTTAGTGCATTTCTCTATTATGTAATCTCTCTTGATTATGGCAAACGCAGCTCCCTTCATTAATCTGTTTGAAGAGCTGTAGCAATTTTATCTTCTGCTTCTTCCAAAAAGCAATGACAATACCAATGCAAAACAAATTAATGTTTCAGAATTCTGAAACATTTGCCTTGCACAGGATGATGTTTTTGGAAAGTTAAAAACCCCACAAGTCATATATAATGAATGTAAGGAGAAAGTTAGGAGTTTTTACTGCCCTCATTTTCATAGTCTTTTCATCAAATACAGGACTAGAAACACTGTTAATATATTTTTGTGTAATATTCAATATATTTTCATGGTTGTAATCTTTCAAAGGAGCCTCTACACTGAACAATATGCTTAGTTTATAGTTCTGAAACACTTAGGCCTACCTCACTTAGAGTGCATGTCAATTCAGATGGTTAAAAGAGACTAATTTTTCCTTATTTAAAAAGCAAAAAAGGCACAAAGCTATTTCTTATCCAATTTCTTGTCTATTTTACATACAAAAATCATGACTCATTTTATAAATGGATTCTGTGACTACTCTAATTTGAAACCAATCTTTATGCCTCTGTAAGAGAAGCCCTCCAGAACAGGAGGAGACAACAGCTGTTTTAGAAATTAGTTGAAGGACAATATGAACCTTCTCAGATATATATTCTGGTCACAATTTCTTACTTCACCATTTCATAATTATCCACTGCTACAAAGCTGGTTTGGAAATTTTGAGTGAGTTCCTCTGAATATCCTAAACCCTAAGTCATATGAATAGAGGAAACACTGAGAAGGCTGAGATAAGTCACATGCCTATATTTAGCAAAACAACCTGCAAGTAAAAACATCCCTTTTCCTTCGACTGACTTCAAGTATATTTTACTTATAAAAACAGTTAAAACTTTTGAAAATTGTCTCCTAGGAATCAGTTCTCCTCCTTCATTGGAAGAATGAGGTATAGAGGTACATGCAGCACTGTAGATAAGGGCAGTGGTGGTGAAGCTGGTGTCAGGGACTGGTGTGTGTATTTGCATATGTTAATATGAAAAGTACCCCTGTTTAAGGATTGCAAACGAACACATCAATCAATGGGGCTGTTTGTAGATTCCTCTGGGATGCACAGGACCTCCCCAGCTGGAAAGCAGATAGAAAAGTACAAAAGCAATTATCTCCTTTTACAATATCCCTAATACCATATCGCTTCTGCCCATTTGCCATCCTGTGGGCACATGATTGTCAGTGGTTAGGAAACATGTAAGGCCTCCAGAGAAAGCAAAGGCAGAGCTTCTAGAAACTTCTCTGGAAGCATAATCAGGCCCACAGCCATTTACTAAGTATATATGCAAAGCTGTTTTTTACGCAGGAATATGGTAACCCTCAGGTGCTCCCTTCAGGAAACCAACACACACTGAGAACTTTAAAATGGGTACTGAAGAGCAGCCTTTTACACCCCTCCTCTTCCAGGGAAGAAATAAAGGAACAAAAGTTCTAATGCGTAAGTTAAACGTTAGTATTTTCAGAAGTTACCTCTTATTTCAGGGGTTTGGTTTTTTCACTAAGCTTTTGCACAGAGTACCAAATACTATCAACATAGCCATGAAAAAAAATCAGGGTCTGTATTAGTGGACTGTCTGAAAATATGACCAAAAAATTAATTCTTTAATCTATGATTAGTTCGTATCCTCTAAGGGATATTTTTATATTGCTTATTTAGAAAGGACTCTAATACGTGTACTTGTTCAGAAACATGCAAATATATTATGTATTTCCACTATGCTTATGTAAATTCATGATTCTGTGATTGAGAAGAGGTTGGAAGCAACATTTAAATTAGCATAATTTGAAAATTTTAAAAGTGCAAAATCAATTGCCATAAATATTGCCATATATTTTATTTTTAAAAAATAACTATATTAAGAATTCATTAAGTATGTTCAGTCTAATTTTTCAGCAGTATTTCAGTGGAACACAGTGTTACATTATTTAATTGGTAAAACCTAAGTAAATATTTGGCAACTTTGTTTGACATTTTACAGACTAATTTATTTACAGTTAGCTGTAATATTTTGAACATTAGGCTTAAGAAAAAAAAATAAGATCAGAGTGTTCTCCTAATCATTTAATGTACTGAAACATTTACAGTTATAAAACAAACCCATGAAGTTGCTAGGTACTGCAAAAGGGGAAAGTTAATTAGCTATTAGTACTACAAAAGATGCTGTCTGATTTGAGGACACAGAATGATTAATTAGTTGCCTAATTGGATGATTTAAGGTCAAGTTTGTGTGCATTTCTAATTTAGAGCTGTAATTTACTATAATTTGGAAGAATGAAATGCATGTCCACTTTACAAAAGCATGACAAGGAAATGATCAAAAACATGTGCTACTTGGTTTTTTTTGATTGTTGTTGTGTCACTGCCAAACTAAAAATCACATTTTTGTCAGTAAACATTTAGGAACATTAAGATGTTAAAAATACCATCTTGAGAATTACTTTTTCTCTCCAGAAATTCAGATACAGTGTTCCCTTTAATTAAATTTATTCTACTTTGCTCTACACGAAGAGCAAATAATACAAATATCTAAAGTTTGCATTATTAATAATGCTTGTGCATATTTGAACACCACCTCATTGTATAAGTTGTAGAGAGTAAAGCTGAAGTTTTGGCAACTGCCAAATCATTTCAGTGTATAAATAGTTCTATTTAAATGTACCTGATTTCACACATAAAAATTCATTAAATTAGAATTACTTGAACCAGGTTATTTTGTTATTTGATAGAAACCAGTAGGTGTACAGTATCTGGGACGGTAAGTACAATACATGTAAAATTAGGTTAAGAATTAACGAGAAAGGCATAGAGAACAAAATGGAAAACTTCATGAGAACATTGACTGTGTTCCACTTCTTTTCCTTTCTTCCACTCAAAGAGAAAGAGAATAGAGTTGGAAAAGGTATAACATGGATGATTGAAGATATAGAATATGTTTTGCACTAGGAATAAACCAGGATTCTTTTTAGCCTGAAGAGGATATGACAGAAGTCAGTGAAATCAAAAGAGACATGGAAAAAGAGACCAGGAGATGATTATTCCCGGTCTTTCCCAATACAAGATCTAGCTGACATCACATGAGCTTATTGAGGGACAGACTGGAAACAAACAAAAGGACTGCAGAAGTATTTCATTGCACAATAGGTGGTTGAATTATGGAATATACTGCCTGTGGACGGGACAGCTGCCAGAAGTACACAATATCAAAAAGTAACAGGGCAAACTGACAGATGAAAAACTGAGGGCTACTAAAAACAATGATAATACATCTGGGTATAGAAATGAAACCATAAATCCAACAAAAGAGGGTGGAACTATGGCTTTACTGTAATCTTGACCAGACAGAACTTCCGGTATGAGCCAGTACAGGTGGTCTAAGTTATTAAAATTTTGTAACAATTTGGTCGGTACTTCAAAAGTTATCAAGTATGACGTTGAAGTTGCCATAACATGATCAAACATAACAAACGGTAGCATATGTTGCCTTGTCATGACTTGTCATGAACCAGAAACGTTATATTGTAAAGATTTGCACTAGATAAGACTTTATTAATATTTTTTTAAATAGAAAAGATAAGAAAAATAATAATCTTGTCTTCAAAATGTGAGAGCTGGGTCGCTTGAACAAGACCACGAGGGAGACGGGAACGGGGAGCGGATTTTCGGGGGGTTTGCAGCAGCACGGAGGGGTTGGGGGAGCGTTTGCAGCCCGAGTCTCCTCACCAGCACCGCCCAGCCCCCGGCACAGCCACCGCGGGGCCCTGCCCGCCCCAGCCCGGGCGCTGGGGAAGGCGCTGCCTCGGGCTCGCCGGTGGGAAAGAGACGGCGGAGGCGGCTCGGCCGCACGGAGCAGTCGCGGTTTGTTCCCTGCCGGCTGCTGCCCGCGTTCTCAAGCCGAGCATCTTTCACCCGCTTCCACCAGCGCTGCCGGGTGCCCGCAGTTCCCTTCGCTCCCTCCCTTCCCTACCTGCGCGGCCCCGGCTCGGTGCGTCCCTGGCGGCGGGCGGTTGTCATGGCGACGGGCCGGCCATGATTGACGGCTCGGACAGGCAATCAGCGCCCTGCTCTCCCAGCCCGCCCCCTGCAGGCGGAGCCGCAGGGGCATGGCGGATAAGAACTACCTGTCCCAGGATGCTGTGCGCGGGGGACGCGCCGGCGGTAGGGCTCTGGGGCGCGGGGCATGATGGGGGTTGTAGGCGACAGCCAGCGGCGGCAGCTCCCTCTGCAGCCAAGCCGCCCACGGACCCCCGCCCCAATTTCTCCTCGGCATTATCTCCGAGCAATGCTGGGGCCGTCTCCAGCTGGGATGTAGGGTTATGTGATTCGATGAGATTTGTTAATACGAAGATTTGTATTCTGCACCTTTTGTATTTTCGATACATAGGAATAACTTTGTTTGCTTTGCTGCAATGTAAAACACGGGAGCCCCCCAGTATCTTCCTCTCTGTGTGCAGCACCCAGTGCTGGTTTCTGATGCCACTCCGAGGTCCATCCACTCTTCTCATGGTTGGCAGGGTTCCTTGATGTCTTCTGTTTCAGTCTGTACAGCCAGAAATTTCCCTCTGTTAAAATGCTTCTGTTCTCCCTGTTTTGGGCTTGGCCTTATTTTACCTCCTCTTTTAGTACAGGTGCCCACAGGGGTACAAGTGGCACCAATTAAGCAGCTGAAGACTGGACACTGTTATCCTCTTGTCAGGCAACAATGCCAGAGGGATCATTTCCACAGTGCAGTGGGACTGGCCCAGACCCAGGGCAGGAGACCGTTTTCTTTGAAGTCGAGTTAATAACTTTAATAGCTTAATTGTGTATAAGTGGAATGACTTAGGCATGTCAGCCATTCCACTCAGTTCACTGTACCACTAGCTGCCCTTCATAACTACGGTTCTGTGACCTGAAATGGTTTTTATTCGTTTATTTTGTTTTGCTCTGTTTTTTTTATGATGGGTGGGACACAGCTATTTATAACATAAACATTAACTTTATTTCCCCTGGTGCAGAAGCCTAGGTCAATAAATCCGGAGTCGGCACTACCATCCTATAGAGAAAGTGCGTGTTATAGCGCGGAGAGCCGCCCGTCACGTGCGGCAGGAGGGAGATGCGCAGCCGAAGGTGACAGACGCCGCGTGTGCCGGTGTGCACAGCACAGCCCAGCCCCGCACAGCCCGGTACAGCCCCGCACAGCCCCGCACAGAGGCCGGGGCGGGCTGGCGGAGGCCGCGGCCCCTCCGCCCATCCAAGCGGAGCCCTGCCGGCCGGGAGGGTGCGGGCACCGGGCTGCGGACACCGAACTCACGGTCCCAGCGCGGCGGCAGCACCCCCGGGGCCCGGGTGGCAGGTACGGCTGGAGCCTTGAACAGGGTGGGGCGTGAGGGGGTGCGCTCTCGGGCCCCAGCTTTTGCGTTTGGGGTGCCACGGTACGTGGGTGCCGAGCCTGGGAAGGGCAGAGGCTGCCGCGCTCCGACCTGGCCCGCCGTGGGGATGCGGGCGATGCCGGGGGAGGCAGCGGCGGCTCCGCGTCCGTCCCGCGTCCGTCCCCTGCGCCACCCGCAAGGCTGCGGCAGCCGGGCTGAGAGCGGTGTGCTGTGAGCGGTGTGCTGAGAGCGGTGTGCTGTGAGCCCCCTGCAGCGGCCGGGATGGGAGGGGAAGGGGAAGGTCCCGGTGCGGGCTGCCCTGACAGCCCCGGCTGTGACCGCCCCGGCTGTGACCACCCCGGCTGCGGAGCCCCTGGCGCGGGTTGTGGGGGAACACAGCCTGGGAGCTGTGCCTGTCTGGAAGGGCGCCTCCACCACACTGTGAGGGCCAGAAGCGGGTTTAGTTTTTTCGAGTTTGGTTTTTGTTTGTTTGTTTGTTTGTTTGAAATCCAGCACAGCACTATTGTAGTATCAGAGTAGGGGTTAACTTTAGGAATGCTGGATCAGCTGTGAGAAAGATGAGTGAAATACAATACAGCATATTGTATTGTATCCCGCAGGACAACGAAGATCTGCTAAAACAGTAGCTGAACTTTTTTAAGCCACTGTATGGGCCTATTCTTAGTGTTAAACTGCTGATTGAAAACTCCTCTTGCCTTCTCTGACAGCTGGAGAAATTGAAGGTCTTGAATCGTACTGGTTTGGTGTGTGCAGGGGCTGCTGGAGGCGACTGGATGTGACTGAGGCATTTTCAAAAATCAGTCTTGGCAAGGCTTTTTTTGTTTGAGCATACAAAAATTATTCTTATGCAAATAAAAAACAATTTGTCTAATAAGGCACATCTTTAATTTATTCACAGCTTAGGCTGTCTCCTCTGTTTTTACTGTCAACAATCTTTTATCTGAAATAAATATTCCTGGCTATCTCTTAGGTACTTTATAAAGCATTTATAAAATGTTTGGGACTCGGTGAATTTAGTAACAGATCAAAATCTAAACATGCTGAATGCTATAGAGAGTAATGTCTCAAACCATGTTTATAAAGTTCTCATCCAATCTTTCCCCCTCATACTCAACTAAAATGGGAGCCTCTTCTGTTAATCACGATGCTTGAATACAATTACCTCTTTGTCTTTCTGTCTGCTTCATGATTGCTGCTGGTTTGCACTGGGTCTTTTACAGACAAAGAAATAGACATAATCTTGCTAAATAACAAGTCAGTGCTCTCCGGAAATTTATCTGAATTACAATTTGTCATTCTGCATCTCCATTTCCAAGAGTGAACAATGCTAATACTAACATCTAAGAAAATTGCTGTATGTCTTGAAAATTCCATTTCTTTCAAGGATTGGACATAGGCTTGTAGATATGGGGGAAAATAGTAGCTACAGCAGTAGATAAGTTTTCCAGAAGAGTGAATGTTCGTGAGAGGCTTCTGGTGTTCTCCTGGATGCAGAAGGAAATGAGTCAGGATGTCTTGCATATATGCTGTTTTGTCAAGTGAGAGAGGAAGAACTTCTCAGCAAGTGACTCTGTAATTCCAAATGGACAGAAATTCCATTATTAAATAAGTGTCCTGACAGCCTATCTGCAAATTTAAGAACTTGTCCAAACTTTTCTGTGGGTTCTGCAGAACATGTGCAATAATATGAGAAAAGTCTGAAATTTAGTGTAATGTGCAAGTGCCTTTCACAGAAAATAAACATCTTTGGAGTCCGGGTTGTTAGTGCAGACCAATCTGGTACTACTATATCCATCCTTGCATGTTTTTCAACTGACATGGACTGATTTTAATTTCAGAAATGGAAAATCCTGAAGTGGCCGTGAGCAGCTGCAGTTCTCATGATGTTGAAAATGTTTGCAGCTACAAACGGCACCCATCAATATCGCAGGAGGGGCTTTTGGAAGACCAGCTTAGAAGGAAGTTAAAATTTTTCTTCATGAACCCGTGTGAGAAATTCTGGGCCCGGGGCAGAAAGCCTTGGAAACTTGGGATTCAGTTACTCAAAATAGTAATGGTTACAGTTCAGGTGAGTACCTATGGAAGCAGGGACTCTTCTTAGCTCATGCAAAGTCAAATGAGTGCAGGTGACATGCTGTTCATGGTGTGGTGCAGAGAAAGGGAAAGAATAGACTGCAAAACTATCTTCTTTGCATATATCTAGTTTAGATCTTAGGTGGCATAATTTTCTCCTAAAACTGGTGACTGAAAAAAATAGCTTTCCTAAGCATGGAGATGAAACAAACTACATTTAAGGGCTCAACCTGACTTTTTACTTTACTTTTTTTCATTCCCATTTGTCCCCCCAAACTCTTGCGTTGAAAAATCTTCAGAAATTCTTCATCACTCTTCCTCTAACCCAGTCTTGCACCACAGATTTCATATAACACATTTATCTGCTGCCCAAAACACAGTTGTTTGTCTCAAAGTTCTGTGGTTAAGAAGGAAGAAAGTCTTTCATAAAACCTTTCTAATGCCTCAGATGATGATCCTGCAGAGTTGCCCACATGTGATTTACCTTTATGGTGGTGTCAGTCCTATGACAATACACATATATAGAGAAGAATATTTTCCATGGTTGCATGAATTATGGGACAAACTGCAAAAATTAGAGGTCTTCTGCTGTACATGCGGCAGCATGTTTCTGTCCCTTATTGCTTCAGTTTTAAATGTGTCATCATTCTCTGATTATCATACCTCCCATTTTGCAACTAAAAATAAAATTTGATGATGGAAGAACCCAAATAAGAAAGCAAATAGTGCCAGTCTTTTCAGAGAAAATCTACCTGTAGGTAATTCAATCTTAGCACTGTTGATTTGCTGGTGCCGAGCTCACAGAACATTTCAGTATCTCTGTAACTGAATTACCCTTATCAAAACCTACATATCCAGTTTGCATCATGGCCATAAAACTAATCTGTAGACTACTGATTCAGACTTATCTCTGATGAGTTTCTTCACAATACACCTGACACCAGATTTGAAACAATAGTCAAGAGAATTGTGAGCTCCCAGAAACAATACATCATACTTCCAGAAACCTTTTCCAGCCTGGATAATAGCTAGCTGGGGGTTTTGCTAACTTTTCAGGAACAGTTGTATTACATTTTTTTACCAGCTTCAGAGGTTATCCTGTTACAAGCACAGTTTTGATCAGTTACTCTCAAAGCACTTTTCACTGAAATTTGAAGGAGAGATGTTTGTTTTTCTGAATTATTCTCAAATTGCCTTTTGTGCGCTGGAGTAAGGACTTTAAAGTGGGGTCTTGTTAAGTCTCCTCCTGCTTTTTAGGCTGTGGAACAACGATATTCCCCAAGGCAATTCAATTGACACCAGGCTGAACTAACAAAACAAGTGTAACAGTATATAGGGAGCTTGAATTTGAGATCGCGTCCTTTTCTTAGTAAAAATGAGAGTCCTTGGCTCACATGCTAGTAAACATATTAAAGGAGCACTCTTGAAACCCACTGTTTCCTTAAAGTGAAACTTTCTTTTGACCAGCTGTGAAATGGAGCAGCGTGCATGTGACTGCCATGTCTACCAGCATGACAAAAGAGTGGCTGTTTGTAGCACAGGATTCATACGCTAATCCAGAAGCAACTTTGTCTTTGAACAGGAAATATAAATGTCTTTTTCAGCTGGTGATTTTTGGATTGAGCAACCAAATGGTGGTAGCCTTCAAAGAAGAGAACACTATTGCATTCAAACACCTCTTCTTGAAAGGATACATGGACAGAATGGATGATACCTACGCTGTATACACACAAACAGATGTCTATGACCAGATATTCTTTGCAATAAACCAGGTGAGGATTGTGGCTGCAATGTATATTGTACATATGCCCTTTGCCTGGCTACCTTTTCTTGAATTGAACTTCTGTGCCAGTTGCTTAAGACTAAAGCATCAACTCATTTAGGTTTTCTGTCATTGCCAGAGCATTGTACTTGTGGTGACATCCTTAAAGCTCAGTATATTAATTCTGCACTAAAAGCAGTCCTTGGATCTGATCCAGAATTCGGTGCAAGGCTTTCTAGTAAGAACTGTAAAGAGAAAAATATAATAAGCAAAAAGGTATTTAGATCTAAATCCTGTACTTACTGTTTTTGTCAAATACCTTAAAGTATTTGAGGACTCAGCTGTAGTGTGGTTTAGGTTTCACAGTTCCTTAGGTGATCTTTTAAATAAAAGAGACAAGTTATGACACAGATCCAAACACTTCTGGGTTTGCTTTGTTTTGTTTTGTGTTGTTTTTCTCAGAGACTAACAGTTTTGGTGCCATTTAAGTTTGTTTGTTTGTTTTTTCTGAACTTTAGTACTTACAGCTGCCCAACATCTCTGTTGGAAATCATGCTTATGAGAAGAGGGGAGCAGAGGAGACAGCTCTGGCCCTTTGTCAGCAGTTCTACAAGCGAGGAATCATCTGTCCTGGAAATGACACCTTTGATATAGACCCAGAGATTGTGACTGGTGATGAACTTAATTATTGTATCGATTCTTTGGGAGAAGGGACCCTACATTTATGATAAATTCTTAAAAAAAAAATTACAGCACTGTATAGTCTTATCACATGATCTGTATTGAACTTCCTACCAGCCAAAAGTGGGAGGAAAAGTACTGTGTAACCTGTAGTCCTCACCTCTGAGGTAGCATTCTTTTCTGTCTAATGCCACAAAAAAGTGATGAGTCATTAGCACCAATGGCCATCTAATACAAGTATTTGGGACTAATTTCAGGAGCCTTCCCTGTGAAATCATGATTAACTTGGCTGGTGTTCAGGGAAGCCAGTGTATTTGTCAGCTAGCTTCTCAAATGCCTCCTCACTCAAGCATGCTATCTTGTCTGGTATAGCCAACAGCTCATTACAGCCTCGGGCGTGGGACAGGCAGATTATGGTTAAAGAACATGATAACCCATGAGATATTGTTGTGAGTCCTTATCCATTCCAGACTGCTTGTACATTGAGCCAATTACACCGTTAGACAACACAACAGTGGGAAAGCACAATTTGAATTTCACTCTGGATTTCCACAGGTGAGGAGGAATGAGCACTTCCTGTGTTGGGGTGTTGGTGCATTTTCCCTGTGAAAAGCTAATCTGAATCTGTTGCAGACTGGTGACCGTGCAGCTCACGTTCAATCTGAAGGCAATCAACCTCCAGACCGTTCGTCACCATGAGCTCCCTGACTGTTACGATTTCACTTTGAGGGTATGTGGAAGCCTGCCATGTGTCTTTCTGTTCAAAACAACAAATTGCTCTTGCTGGTTTACAGTCAGCACAGATATTTTCTGAAGTGTTGGGCACCACTGGGTCAGTGGTCCTGAAGCACTTGCTTGGTTTACAGCCTCTTGTGTTCTAATCCATCTGAAGTATAATGAAAGCATAAATCTCTTCTCTTTAGAGAGATTATTCTGGAAAAGGTTGTTTTCAGATCATAGAGGAATGAGAATGCAGTTTAAAAGAATTTCACTTAGTAGCTAATTGATCAGCCAATTTGTCACAGATACATGATTCATCAGATTTGTCTTTCACTTTGACAGCATTTATTTGAAGAAACTGGAATTACCTTAAGCTTAAACAAGTTTTGTAACTTCTCCCCTCGGAGAATTATTCTGAATCATTATGCAAGCTTGGCTATGGGCTAAAATGGGCTACATATATAATGGTTTAACTTTATAAAGACATGCACCTTTTTTGTTTGTTTTTGGTTTTGGTTCTTTTTTTTTAAATACAGATAGTGTTTGATAATAAAGCACATAGTGGAAGAATTAAAATAAGTCTGAACAACGACATAGCGATCAGGGAATGTAAAGACTGGCATGTTTCTGGATCAAGTAAGTGACAAAAATGTATTCAAAGTTTCATGCTGAAATTTTGCCTCACCAGTATAACGCTTGTCAATCTTCTTCTTTATTAAAACATAAGGCACCATTGATATACAATCTCTAACATGTGAACTGTAAATCCTGATTTTCTAAGGAATTGTTTTTCAACCTCTGATCTGAAATCCTGGGAAGCCAGCCACCATTACTTTCCTTAGCAGTTCTCAAAGCTTGCACCATTGATAACGTCCAACCAAAATTTTTCCACGCCTCACTGTGCATCCTTCTAGCTTTCGCTACTGAACTTACACTGCTCATTTCTTAAGGCAGGGCTGTGAACTGTTCTAGCCCCAGGCAACTGGACACATGATAGTGGTTGAAAGTTGAAACTGATTTACTCTTATTTCAGGACTTAGCACCAGGAAAGATATGGAAGCACTGTTGTTAAGGCTTGCTGGAATTAAATGGCTAAAACCACTTCTAACTGTCATTTGCCATGTATTTGAGATGCATAGTATAGTTAAATTACCTATATAGTGACTCACAAGAGTGAGCTGCCTTTGTTGGCAGCTATTTGTTCTGGTCAAAACATCATACGAGATCCTTTTAATTAGCAAAAATAATCTCTTTGATAGACAGAAGCCTTCCAGGACTCTAAATTCTGCTTACTTTTAATTTTTTTTTTTTCTGAAGTAGACAATAGGATGTACCAGGTTCTTTTTTTCTACTTTTGCCGCTTTCCCCGTTGCTGTGCCTATGTTAGGGAATGAAGAGCTGGAAGTGAAAAAGGAGGATTGGTGGGGTTTTTTCAAAGATCCAGACTGGAATTAATTTGGGGGGCATTTACTGAAGTGCATCGCAGAGCACAAAACCCACCCACGAACGCGAACTCCGCTCGATCCTGCACCGCGCGCTCGCTGCCGTGCCGGGAGTGCCCAGCAGGTGGCGATGGCGGGAGCGCTCGCTGATCCCCCTTCCCGAGGGTCCGCGCTCGGGTCCGAGGTTTGACTCTCCAACACCCTTCAAAACCCTCTCCGGGACTACTCCGTATTATTTTCTGAAAGCCAAGGAAAAATAGCAAAGTAATGGTCGCAACTGGACAATACCGAGTTGTTGCTGTTCTGGACTATGCTGTCAAACCAACTTAAATGGCAGCAGCACAAGCAGCCAGAAGTGGGTGGGCTTTTTCTGAGTAGTGAACTTCGTGGAGACAACGACAACTTCAGCATCCCATTTTGTAGAATTGCTGCATCTTCTTGCAAATTTAGCATTAAGTTGTTTGATGTTTTTCTCAAACAATCATTCTTTTACCATTAAAAATCTAATCTTTATACTGTCGCACCTAGTTTCAGCCGTATGATAGGTATAAAAAGAAAAAAAAGAGGTCTAGTGGTAGACGGTGCAAAATTTGACCTTAGATGATCACAAATGTGAGTTTTAGTAACAGAAGAGATGGAGAAATGTCTAGCTTGAGGTTGATCTTGGCTAACTGAGCAGCAGTACAAATTATCCGCACTGCTCTAGGAAAAGAAACCTATCTGACAGTCAAATACTAGTCTGAAAGAGAAGAAGATACATACTGTAAAGTTCCTAGGTTTTGGGTTTGTTTGGTTTTTTTTTTTTTGGTATGTTTTTGTTTTGTTTGTTTGTTTGTTTTTTAAATTCTGTTACTCCAAAGGCCATTCCAGTACTTGTAAAACGATCAACTCTCACCTCTAATTCTGCAGGGTTGTAAGAAGGACTGACACTCTGGTATATCAACCTTCCTAAATTTACTGAAGTGGTATCTATAGTGCAGATTCACTTGTGTCTCTCATGAAAATATGTCCTACAAACTTTTGTGGGAAAAATGCTAAGCTTTTTCTTAATTCCATCGTATAAACATAGTTAACATAAAAATTTGATTCTTACTTCAATACTCAAGGTGGTCAACAAAATGAAATGCATCTGACTATAAATATCTGCTTTTTTGTTCTTGCAGTACAGAAGAACACTCATTACATGATGATCTTCGATGCTTTTGTCATATTGACGTGTCTGGCCTCATTGATCCTTTGCACACGATCAGTGATTAAAGGAATTCGGCTCCAAAGGGTGGGTATAACTCCTCCCTTGGAAAGTCTTGTCTTATGTAAGTCTGATTAACTGTTTTCTTTCCTCCTTTGTCCTAGGAATTTGTAAGCTTTTTCCTATATTATTATAAGAAAGAAGTGCCTTTCAGTGATCAAATGGAATTTGTCAATGGATGGTACATCTTGATTATGGTTAGTGATGTCTTAACTATTGTTGGATCAACTCTAAAGATGGAGATACAAGCCAAGGTAAGCTTTTTACACTGTCAGGTGAAAGCAAAACTGCTTCTGTCCCACCTAGGTTTAAATCTCTCAGAAGACTTTAGGCTGGCTATACTTGATTCTGAGTGGCATGAAATTTTAGAACTCTTTCTTCTCCTCTTTGTAACTGATATGTGTTGTTTCTAGTAGCAAGATATAAACCCTCCAAATATCACTAAATATTATAGTTCTAATTATTTTTGTTCCTTGTGACTCTGAGGAATAAAATGAACTTCATATCTGAAAGTTTAAGACGGTTGACTTCCCCTCTTCTTCAGTTAAGAACTCTTATATTTGCTCATTTGATGGATTTTTCAAATTTAGCATTTAACTTTTTGAATCCTGTTTAACAAGTGTTTAACTAGCACAGAATCTCTCTCCTTAAACATCACTTTGCTGCTTTCCCAGCTTCTAGTTTCCAGCATGTTCATAACAGTCAGCCACAGCCAGGTTCTAGGCCTTCAGTTTCTAAAATAAACTTGATATAGAAAAAAGGCAAAACTTGTAAAAGCATACTATGTGCAGCAAGAATTAGGGAAGAAAAACAATATGCAACCCTGAAACACTCTGATATTCAGATAATGTTGTTCTTCACAAAATCTGTAGCAGGCTTTGAAGTGTGACATTGCAACATAATGAACTTTGGACAGTAGTGATGAAAGGATGGGTCTGAAATCCATCTGCTGACAGCTTGACTATCATAAACACCATGTACAAATTGTCCTATCTTACCTTAGGAACTGTAAACTCAGTTCTTAAGAACAGAAAGAAGCTATGAGGAAGTTGGCTAGGATAAAAGATCTTGCTTTGGGAGAAGCAAAGAAGAGAACAAGATTGGAAAAAGGTCTGGCATTTGGGATTCTGATCTTATATTTGAAATACATCTGTTTATATACGTTTCTTTTCTAAGAGAGTATTTTACTAAAACTCCTCTACAGGTACATTTCACTTCATTTTGCAAACCTTGTGGACCATAATAACAAGACCTTGTGCCACATAACTGTATGAAAGTGGATGAATAACAAGTTCACATTAAAGTAGCCAAGTTCTAAATAAATTATGTTAATAGAAAAGATTAGCCAATATCTATTGCCGATATCTATCTATAATATCTATTATCTATATTTCATTCTTAGGAGAATAAAAACTGAAAATAATAAAAACTTCTTACTCAAGTAAGCTGTCATGATCTATTTCAGAGCAGAGCTGCAGTTCAGGAACAGGATATATGCTAACTTGGATGAAAACAGGCCAGTATGTATAGGTGGAAAAAACAGTGAAGTGCCAATAAAATATAAATGAAGTTCTGGTTAGAATTAATTAGGAGCTAATTAGTCTTCTCTTTAATAGCTTTCTACACCTCATAGTTCCCAGCTACCTAACAAGATCCTCCTTGGTATTTATCTGAGCAATGCTGACAAGTCATGCTAGGTTTTACAAACAGCTTTTCCTATGCACTGGAAGAACCTTCTTTGCTCTGTGGTTCTAAATTCACGTCTACGCTGTCCATTGGGATGCAGTGGAGAGACTTCTAAGCTGCTCTGGGAAATCTGTGGATGCAGATTCTGGGAGCAGTTGCTGCAGGCCTGGAAGCAGCATAAAAATGTTTGCAGAGCCACTCTACAGATCTTGGTGGGCCAGGTACAGAGGGGGTGTCTCTGCACCTGCAGTGCACCTGCGCTCTTGGCCTTGCAAATGAAGCCCATCTTGTCAGAGTCTGTTTTACAAACAGCCCTATGTAAAGGCATGTGAAATCAGTTACACTTGAAAGGGCCCTTGTTCTTTGGTGAAACCTCTCTCCAATGCATACTGCCTCCAACTGATTTCCAATGGGAGAGTCTGCCAAGGAAAAAGTGTTTCTTAACAAATCTTTCTAGTAATGAGTCACAATTTTGAACCTGTCTTTATAATAATGAATTTTTTTCTGTCTTATTTTTTTCTTTGTTTGTTCTCTTGGTTTTTTTTAGAGTCTGACAAGTTATGATGTCTGTAGCATACTCCTAGGAACATCCACCATGCTTGTATGGCTTGGAGTCATTCGCTATCTAGGTTTCTTTCAGAAGTATAATGTAAGGATCTCCTGGGATCTTCGTACTGTTGGTATTTATTCTGTTTGTTGCTATAAGGGGACTGGAAGAAGTGTCTGGTTAAATTCTTACTGTTTGTATTGCTTTGTGCAGCTTCTCATCCTAACCCTGCGAGCAGCACTACCCAATGTAATGAGGTTCTGCTGTTGTGCTGCTATGATCTACCTGGGCTATTGTTTCTGTGGATGGATTGTACTGGGACCATACCATGTGAAGGTAATATACTTAGACGAAAAAAAGACAACTTGAATAACAGAATGCGAGGTTACTACTGTTGTTTTCTAAGTTTCCATGTCAAGACTTCCCTTAATATAAAAATAGTGCATCTTCAACATGATGCTGCTGTGTTTGAGGAGTCTGACTTCCACGAGTCAATCAGGCTTTCCCTGAGTTATGAAAGCTCTGAGTCAGAAGTGGAAGCTGCCATGACTCCCAATCATATGCTGATATTTTGAGAAATAATTTTCATTTTACAGAACACTCTTGTCAGACTAAAACTTTGGAAACATTATGCTTATCCCTTTTAAAAAAGAATTTGGCTTATCTGAATTGAATGTGTATATGTATAGGAGGTGACAAACTTTACTCATTCATCAAATTTTTTATTGTTTGCACTTTGTCATACCCTGGGTGTAGGAAGAGATCCAAGGCAGCCAGTTACCAGCTATGTATCTTCATGTTATCTACAGTCTTTGTATCCAAATAAAGCAGCGACAGATATTCTTGTCTTCTTCTCTCCTCTCTAGTTTCGCTCTCTGAACACAGTTTCTGAATGCCTTTTCTCATTGATCAATGGAGATGACATGTTTGCCACCTTTGCAAAAATGCAGCAGAAAAGTTACTTGGTTTGGTTATTCAGCAGGATCTACCTCTATTCCTTCATCAGTCTGTTCATCTATATGGTGCTCAGTCTCTTCATTGCACTCATTACAGATACGTATGAAACAGTCAAGGTAAGCATAGACTATTCATTTGGAGTAACAGTGCAAAATTGGTGCTATCAAGACTCTCGTATCCCCCAATATTTTAAATTGCAGTGCATGCCGATCTAAAGAATAAACATAATGACTACTTTTGAGGGTGTAGAAGGATGACAGGAGGGTTTTTAATCCCTCTCTACTTCATCTTTCTTACAAAGTCTGTCTGTTTTCCTGCTCCAATGAAAGCTGAATATCTACTGAAAAGCAGTATTTTCACATTAGGTTCTGTGAATCTTCTAATTTCAGACTTGAGCAACATCTGAAAAGTGGTCTGGGGAGAATTTGGGTTATTGTACATTTAAGCCTTTTTAAAGGTTTAACTAAATATCAATTTTTAGCACTACCAGCAAGATGGCTTTCCAGAGACAGAACTTCAGAGATTTATAGCACAATGCAAAGACTTACCGAACTCTGGCAGGTACAGGTTAGAGGAGGAGAGTTCTGCATCTCTCTTCTGTTGTTGTAATGGTATGTATCTATATTAAAATTATACATTAAGTTATATGCAAAAGTGACACACTGCTAAATGCCCCTGGTGTAAAGTTTATGAAGAGTCCTTCAATTTTGGGGGTGGAGGGGAAAAAAAACAGAACACAAAAATCCCAGACTATTTCTAGTGCTCTAAAATGGAGCTTCAGCAAAATGTCAGCAACCAACAAATTCCTAAGAGGTGAGGGAACTTTCAAATTAAGAATCACTTAACATGTGAAAAATGGTACAGAAAGTTAGACAATATATACAGTAACTCGGGAAGCCCATATGTGTAATGTGCAAGCATTAACAGTTCTTGTACTCACTGCAACAGGCAGGACTTACAGAACTCATTCAGTGTTTTCTTAACCACTTTTTAATGACACCTTGTGCAGTAAGGTCTCCTAACTTAAATGGTAACAGGCTTGAAACTTGGGGACAAAATCAGCTTGTAAAAGTTTTAAGACAGCATGCGCTTGGAAAACATTGCCTAACTTTCACTATGGAGAACAAATGCTTCAGTTATTTGAAGTTTTGTTTCTTCAGGAATACTGATTGCAGGATATGTGGTTTATATTTAACCATGCAGGCAGCAGCTCTGAGTCTTGCTTGCTGAAGGGCTTTTAGTGGGGGGAGCTGAAAAATATTTGCCACTTGATTAAGAAGATCAAAGGTGTTTTCAATTCCTTGGTATTGGGCTTTTCTGGTGGACTATATTGTTATGTGCCAGATAGAATATATTTATGAGGGGGAGGAGATGGGGACATATCTTGGAGCAGGGAGAGCCTGCTGTGAGCCAACCCCTGTTCTGACCCAGTGCCTTACTGGAGATAAAAGTGTGGGATGAAGCAGAGCAGGGTATCTTGCTCCTGGGTAAAGGGCATGGACATGTTAATATTTCCTTTTCTGCACACACCTCTCAGTTTAACAGGCAAGAAAGCCAATATGAGGCAGGACAGGGTGGGGATGTAATAATTTTCCCACTGACTGTGCAGTGGGGATCAGGCATCTAAAAGAGCATTCTCATGTTCAAAATGTTTTACAGTGGTTGTTAGCAGTTTCTTATTGATGTATGTCAAATTTCTAATTAAATAGTTCAGTTGCATATTTAAGGCTCCTTGTACAATGAGACTATTATTTTGATACTTTCCTCCTCTCTCTTGTACAGGTTGTAGTGAACATATTTAATGGATTATGGGAGCGTATCACAGAGGCTTTAAAGTAGCACACATTGGAAGAACTGGACAACAGATCTTCTGGAAAACCTTATATCTAAAGCCTGAATTTGCTTTTCTTGAGAAACAGTGTAAGCCTGTGCCAGAAGCTTATGCTAAACTTACAGACTTTTTGATTAGACACTCACTGCTAATTCAGGGGGTTTGGGTGTTTGTTTATATTAGCTTTATTCTATTTGTTTTCTCAGTTAAATTGTGCTAGAATGCAAAGGGCATAAAAAAAGCTGTCTGTGTTCAGAGTCTTGGCTAGGTTATAAGAGTAGACCAGAAATGTAGTAACTTTCAACTATAATTAGAACTAGTGTTGGACAACTGCAGCTTTGAACACCAACCTAACCCTCAGTACTGCTGCCATTATCTGTCCATGGTTGACCTGTTACTGAACGAATGAAAGCTCACTCTAGAGCTCTCAGAATTTTTTGTTTATTTGCACTCATAGTAAAAATAAAAACTATGAAATTTGGTGTAATTTTTTTCCAGAGTCATTACAGTGAGTTGATACACAAACCATTCGAATATAGCTGAAAGCATAAAATAAATATTTCCTTAAACAGAAGTACCACCTGATGTGAGTGGCAGTCTCAGAGAGGCCAGGATATGCCAGGCTGAACTGGAGCTTGAGGGGTGAGTAGCGTGGAGAAATGTAGATGTTCTCCAGTATCCAGCACTCAGTAGGATCAGTGACAGCCTTAAACTTTATAGTGTGTGGACCTTTCAAAATATCTATTTTTTTACTTTGAAATCTTCCTCTGGTTTACAAGTCTGTGGTAAAGTCTCTGGTTTACAAGTCTGTAAACATTAAGTGTAAACTAAGTTAAATACACAGAAGATATGTCTCTGAGAGTCATATTCCTCCACACTTTAGAAATTGGATGTTTCCTATCAACAACCTGCTACTGTCAATGGCCGGCTGAAACATTAGCTCTTATAAAAGTTCCGTTTTGACAACTTAGTTTATATACTTTGTGATAATATTTAATTGATGGCTTATTTTCTATAGTCTATTCACTCTAGGAGCAGAACAGAAAACCAAAGGGAAACATATTTTTGATAACTTGCATTTGTGAGCAACATTGCTGGAGCTGTATGTGACAATGTATAATGTTGTGGAGGACACTGAACGTGTTCTGTCTGAATGCTTACACATTGTAAATGTGCTACAATAAACACTTCCAGCTGCAGTAAGTATTGGATGTGTCAGTATTCATCTTAAGAGTAAATATGTTGCTAGGTTATAGGAGCTTTGTTTATTAATAACACTATACAATTTCTGGCATGAAACAGTGTGTGGAGTGTGTGGACTTGGATTTCCTGTAGTCAAGACAGTCCCTGTGGACTCTGGTGAGGACCTGTTTCCAGCTGATCCATTTAACAGCATTTCAGAATTTTCCATAGAAACAAATATTCGAGCATTAAAACTTACACTAAAAACGCTCCTCAAGTTTAGCAAAAGCAAACCAAATACAAGGTGCAGGCAGAACAGATCTGAACACTATCTGAAAGTTCTGTGTATTGAGGCCCTTGCCCTTTAACGTTCACCTAAGACTGAAGAATTTTGTAGCTTTTCAAGAAGACACAAGGCAGTCTTGCCTCAAAAAGCAAATATTAAGTGACCATGTTTTCTCTTGACACATTAAATTCCTTATGGATCTTTGACAACACACAAAATATAATGTGCACATCACTATTGTATAGTTTGTGCAAGAAATTCTGACAAGGATGGCAAGCGCTTTCAGATAATGAAATGCAGCAGACTGATTTACAAGGTTTTTTCATGCAGAGTAAAGAGAAACATAAGATTAATAAATCACTTAAAATGCAGGTGCCTTTTGTAAGCAGCTGTGGAAAACAGTTATGGGCAGGGGCAGAGTGAAGCCAGAGGGGAGGGCTGCCTAAAAGTAGGCAAAGGATGTGTAAAACAAAGGAAAAGAGGTGACAACCGCTTACAAAGTTAGCAGAGCAGCAATTGCACATTTCTGGCTATGGGTGCAGGCTGATACACTGGGAAAGAAGAGCAGTAGCCTGGAAGGTTACTGGATTACAACTGCTCAAAATGTCCACTTCTGACTGGAAAAATAAATGCTGCTTGTATTACATATCTGACACATATTTATGTTTTGAGTTTTTTTAAAGAAAAAAACAGACACTCAAACACATGTTGTTTGCCTTGGTGCTACTGCTGGCAACCTAGGTGCTTATGTCCAGATTTCTGATCTGCTTGATCCTTGGTGTTTAGGATCTTCATCTGCCTGAGTATTTCGTTTGCCTGAGAAGAAGCCAGTCAATGCTGTGTTTTCTAGCCCACTGGCTGCATTTGAGACTAAGTGCAGCAGACTGCTGCTGTTGCATGTGTGGTGAGGCTTTTTTATCTTATTTTGTGTCAATATATTATGTGCCGGTTATGGCTTTGCAGAGCCAAGACGTGTGACAATGATCTTATTATAAAAAAACCCTTGTGACTTCAAGCAGTATCAATGATCTCAACATTAGCAATGCCAGTAGCACATGTAAAGCTGCATCCTGGAGATATCGGTATCTTTATGCTGATGCAATCAAGCAGGCACAGATAGAACTGTAAAATGCAGTGGGGGAGAGCAAGGAAGCAGATAAAGCATCAGATAAACTCATGCTTAAAAATGCCATCCTAAGCAAAACAGGCTTTCAACCCTGACCAAGAAGTCGTGGACGGGTAAGAGTTTCTTTGTTCTGATTCTCACTGGGCTCTGGAAAGACTTGCCAAAAAAATACAGATATTTAGTACTTCCTCGTGAAAATAAGTCGCAGGGTGCTAAACTGGGTAACAGCTGTTTTCATATCAAGGCTTATTTCAATGGCAATGTTTTGCATATACTTACAGGAAGAACTTCTTGTTTTTAGCAGAGCCCGGATCTATTTACAGAATGAAACTATACTGAGAGGAAGAGAGAGGTGGGGGCCTTACTTGTTTCTAAGTACCAGTTTTTATGTTGGATTTAAGCACATTCTCAAGGGGAGGTAAACAGTGTGCACATAAAAGAGGAAGAAATCAAATTCAGATATGCTAATACCTATCTAGTATTAAAATGTGTAAAGGCATTTTGAGGGGATGGGGGATGGTGACAGAGACAGAATGCAGGACAGCACAGAGATGCTGCTGTAAAAGACCAAACCTGTGGCTGCATCCATTGGGAGCATTTTCCTGCCTGAGACAGTACCTAATACCAGATGCTTCAGAGGAAGCCTTCAGAAAACTTTCATGCATGAGCTGACACAATGCTCTTGCAGCTAATGTTGAGTAACTCCACACAGATGTTTGTCTGGGGTTTTTTCCTTCTTCTCTCAAACTATGTGACCATAACCAAACACAGCATCATCTGAGAACATTATGTAAGAATCCTACGCTGCCCATGCCCACCGTGCGGGCAGGTAGAGAGCTCAGTTGCTGCAATGAAGCCTCTCATGAGTCTGTAATCTGTTTTGAACACCCTAGTTTGGAGTAACTGCATTAGGCCACGTCCTCTGAGGAATCAAGTACCTCTTGAGCTGCAAGACAACCCGCTCTGTAGTAGCTAATCTCACCTGACAGTCTTCCCTGCACGTTATCTCCGTGCCTACAACTACCAGCTGGCAGTAAGACGACTACAAAGCCTTACTCTCGTAGCAAGAGCCCGCGCACCGGAGGGCGGCGGTGGGGCAGAGGGAGCCGGGGCCGCAGGGCACGTGGGCGGCGGGCGCCCTCCTCCGCCGGGCCCATAAAGGCGGCGCGGACCGTGGGGCAGCGAACAGGGTTTGTCGGTGGGACGGAGCTGCGCGGCCCCGGCTCTCCCCGTTCGCCCCCGCGGACTGCCGGAGCCCTGCCCTGCCCGGGCAGTGGCCGAGCCCCGCGGCCCCATGGAGATCTCGCTCAAGTACCTGCCCGGCGGGCGGGCGGCCGCCACCGGGTGAGCGGAGCGGGACGGGACGGGACGGGACGGGCGCGGCGCCGACCCTTCGGGTCACCCCGCCCGGCGGGAGCGGGGTCAGGGCGCTCCTTCGCCAGCGGCTGCGGGAGGGAGCGCAGCGCCCCGGGGCGGGGGCCCGGCCCATCCCGCCGGCGGGGCCGCGATAGCGGGCGTGCCCCCTGCCCCGGGGCGGCCGCTGCGGAGGGGCCGGGGCAGCGGGCGGAGGTGGTGCTCCAAACTCTTGTTTGGGTCTCCTGCACAAGGTAGGTCCTGTCCTCCCGCCAGGGAGGCCGGTGCACGGAGGGCACGGAGCGGTCCGTGTGTTCCCTCGGTCCGGCTGCGCGGGGGCTGCGGCGGCTCCTCCCTCGGCAGCCGAGCGCTGGGTGACCTTGGCAGCTCTGCACAGGGGGGCTTTCCCCTCAGTTTCCGAGTTCGCTTTCCTGAGAAGCGCGAGGCGATGTCCTCCTTTAGGCGAGTGCTGAGCTTAGTAGAGATCGTGAAGGTGAAGCCCAGGCTGATACGTAGAACGCAATTCGGTGATATATTTTTTCCCTCCCATTTTTCTCTCCTTCTTCCCCCCTTAACACCTTATCAATCTCGTTAATACCTCTTCAACAGCTAGAGCTCAAATAGATAAATGTTTCTAATCTGGAGCTGTGATGGACACTGTCAGTGTTGCTGTAGTAGTGAGTTACTCGTTAAAAAAACTGACTGTGCTCACTTACTAAGTGTATTTTAGCTACTTGATGCAATGGGGCTTTTTCTGCTAGGTGAAGAGCTAAGTATTAAAAACGTATTTCATGAGTAGGTAGCTGCAAATTGTAGTCCTTACTGTTGAAACCTCTTCCTTAAGCATAATGTGGAGCCCTGAAGTGCCTCGCTACAAAACGTTGTCTGAACAGACTGACCTACCAGCCACAGCATTGCAGTGGTGGTTAAAGTAATGCAGCTGTTAGAATTGAGTTAGTAATAGTTACTATATATGACACATGACACCTGGATATGCATCTAAACATGCAGAGTAGAGTTAGTCTTCATTCACAAAAAAATTCGCCTCTGCCAATGTTTTACAAAGCATACTATGGAAACCTATTGAGAGGTGTTAATTACACTTGTGCATCTGAATTGAATTGTTTAATTTCTCTGTTTTGAGCTAGGTGCTTTATTTGGATTATTTTTAGATTATCAGCCTAATAACCATTTGGTAGAACTAGATAGTTAGTTTTAAATGTGATGTCACTGTTAATCTCTTGGAGCTTTTAAAATTCTTTAATGCTTTGATTCTAGTTCTGCAGATTTAATACAGTCTATTTAGATGTAATTTTGAATATATCCTAGAAACGAATGGATTGAAAAACAATTGGTGTATTTGAGCTGTTGCCAGTGAATTATTTTTTAAATACTACACCGCAGAACACTTGTTCTATACTGGAAGACAAAGTCCAGCAGTTTTTTGTTTGCTTGCACTCTTTTTAGAGATCTGTCACTTTTGATATACTTTTACTGGAAGATTGGGAAGGATTTTGCTGAAGTCTTGGAGTGGTCCTTATGTCATACCCTCCTGCTTTAAATCTCAACCAGTTCCAGCTTTTCTCTTTCTTTCCCACCTACTCCTATGACTTTCACTCTGAGTTAGCTCTTGTTCATTGTGTACCCACACAAAAGTTTCTGCCCATTCAAGAGAAGCTTGTACAGGAGCAGCGATGTCTTTGGGTGTCAATGCAGGATTGAAGTTCATGTGTACCTGTTTCCTTAGACAATGCTCACAGCAATAATTATCATGTGCGTTTCTGTTAGGTGTGTTTACATTTTTCAAAGCTTTTGTATCTTAAACTTTATTTAAGCTAGTCCAGTATGTTTTTAGTATAAATTTAAACAGGGATGCAGTTCACAGTTTCTTTTTCTTAAAAACTTCCCATGCTTTTCCTACCTCAAAAACCAAAATCGTCTTACCTCCCATCATCTTCATGAACGATTGATTTAAGGCTGTGTAATAAGGATGACTTTTGAACTTCTAATGTTAAAATAGATTTTTTTGTTTTTTCACTTCCTCTTCTGAGGAAACACCACAGTGTCAACTTTACTGTGTTTTCTTAAATTTCTCTTCTTGCGGGACAGCTGGTTCTAGCAAATCAGATGTGCTTTGTGGTCTACAGTTTTGGCTTAAATAACTGTACACTTCAGACAGATGAGGACACAGAAAGTAAAAATGCATCTGAAAACTTTTGGGTTTGACCCTGAGAGAAAATGTTATCCTTTATAAAATTCAGAACATCGGGAATGATGTTCTGAATAGTAAATGGGACTGATAATCAGTCAGTGTCAAATATAAACCTCTTAACATAAAGGGAAGAAAAAAATTACAAGTTTCTGATCTGTGTGTGAAACAGGAAAGTTCTGAAAATTACGGTACTGGAAGATAGGGTTAAAATGATTAGGAGACGGGGAAAGTTTTCAATGTCCCATTCAGCTGAGAAGGAGAAACATAAGGTGATTTAAGACATCTACAACAACAGTCCTCTGTGCTTGGTCCTCTGATTTTTGCATGCCCAGATACTTAAATAAATAAATGACTATGAATTTAGCCCTGAAAACTGCATGTTAATAACAGAAATGTGTGCAAAGCCTGCTCTGGTTGTTTAAGACGCTTTTTTCTGCGTGTAAAATGTGGGTTCCCAAATCTTCGTTTGCAAAGCCTAGCCATGATTATGAGAATGTGGGTTATTCAGACAGATGTGTTAACACATTTGAAACAGAATACATATTTGTTTCAAATATGTATTTTTAAGAAAGAGAGAAATGTCGACTTTATATTGCTATTACAGATACTCTTATTTATGCCTGTTTCCTGATAGTTAGTCTAAATGCTGTTCTGATGATCTAATGTGGTTGAATGATTTTTAATGATGTGATCATAGGGAAATATTTTTTGCATTTTGCTGTAAAACAAACAGAAAACTATTTCAGACCTTTTATGTCATGTGGTGATCTGAGGTGAAACTGCATTGAGGAAATTGTCTGTCAAAGCATTCTGTTGGTTTCTAATTAATATGTTATTTATGGCAGAAATATGATGACTCAGTCAGATTTAGATCTGAAAGAGACGGCTTTGAAAGAGGATTTGAAGTTTTACTTCATGAACCCATGTGAAAAATATAGAGCAAGACGTCAAATACCATGGAAACTGGCTTTGCAGGTTTTGAAGATACTTATGGTTACTACACAGGTAATGCTTTGGTTTTACTCTTAATAAGAGTAGCAATGGTGTGCAAGAGAAGTAGGTATGTGGTTCTGGGCCTTTGCCATCCCTGTATATTTGCTACTGACTTGAACTTCCCACTTAAATCCATAAAGAAAAAATACTATGAAAGGTGTTTCAAGGGGGAACAATAACATAGGTTACAAAAGCCTCTTGGAGATTTTGGAGCAGTATTTGACCAGGTACTTTGCTTTTTTGGCATAATACTTTAAAGCAAATTATTCTTCCCATTAAATCCAGCACTGTCTTCAGGCTTGTTGTCATGTTTTTAGGTTATAGTTTCACTGGACTATTTCAAAAGTGATATTTTCTGACATCTAATCAGAAACTTGAAACGTACACGTTCAATGTGGAAATGCTATGGTCTGTGGTGATGATGGGATGACTGGGCTACAGGAATTGGATGTGCCCCCTACTTCTGTCATCAAATAATGCATTTGAACAGTTGAGTACTGGCTGAGGTACTAGGTAGAGGCAAAGAAGAGGGTGTTTTTCAACTGCGCTGGTATCACAGTGTAGTTGGTTGTTTTACAGTCCACTAATAAATAGTGACTGGATGTGAAGGGAAGCAAAATGGGACACACATATAAGTAGAAATTACTTTTTCTGAACCTTTGAAATGCAAGACTGACATCTGACAGTTTGCAAGAACAGCTAAATATATGTGCTGAATTGTAGGATTCCAGGTTTGTGTTTGACTGGCCCATTAAAATAAAGCATAACTCTGGCTTACATGTCCCAGTGCTTTATCAACTGTGACAGGCTCTCTGGCCCCACTTGGTGGGGTCTGGCCCCTGCTGCTGCCATGCTGTGCCCAAATCCTGATGGGGCTCTATCCACAGGCTGGAATAGGATTCAGTGGTTGGTCTTTCTAGGCAAAAGTTCAGGTTTTTTGCTTGCAGTTTCTCACTCTTGCTTCTTCCCTGCTTCTGTCAGATTCTTGTGGGGCTTGGAAACTTCCTGCAGTAATGAGACAGGTTCACCTTTGCTGCTTGTAAGCATTTTAAACCTAGAATGAAGGGTTAGCTGTTTGGGGCTTGGGATATCCTCCTGCTGCTGTGCCTATGAAGAAACTCTTGTTGCTTGGTTTTTCAGCTTCTAGGCTCTGTTTGTTTTCCTTGGTGATGGGGGGGAAGAATGGGAATGTCCATATAGTAGGGCAACACGTGGCCTCAGTAGTAACTCTGCTGTTGCTTCTTGTTAAAGCCTCCTTAATTAGCATCTGGGTCAAGCAGGTGATGCTTTTTGTTGCTGTCGGGTCCCACATAGATCTGCTCTAATCCTATGCCATGCCAGAGGTAGAAAAGGTGCAGGAATTTGTCCCCTAGCAAAGCAGACCATTTCAGGGGTAGTAGGCTGTGCTCTTAAGTTAGCTCATCAGCCATTTGCATCCTCCACAAAGGTTTTGGCAAGTTCCAGTTAGAGTTTTTGGCCCACGATATGTAAAAGTTGCACGTAATGTAGCTGTCCATTCACTTGCTGTAAGTTTTGGAATCAGATTTATGTTTCTCTTACCCTGCATATGGTAACCTTGACTTTAGTAGTCTTATGGCATTAGCTAACAAGTTCTTTGCTCTTATCATAGCAGAGTTACAGCAACAGGCACCTGTCTGCTTTGTATTTACTATAATTGAGAGCTGTTTCCAAAATGCTACTGCTTGACCAGTGTACAAAATACATATGTGTGTGTGTTGGTTGTTTTTTTTTTCTCTTGTCAGCTTGTGTTTTTTGGTTTGAGTAACCAATTGGTGGTCTCATTCAAAGAGGAAAACATTGTCGCTTTCAAACACCTGTTCCTGAAAGGCTATTCTGGAGTTGATGAAGATGACTACAGCTGCAGTATATATACACAACAGGATGCTTATGATAGCATTTTTTATGTTATTAATCAGGTAAGTGTGTGTGTGTGTTTATAACTATGTATAGCTGAAGGTATAGCTATAAACTTCTGCTAAGGTTCTGGTTTTCTGTTTCCATTTTTGGATTTTAGTTTTGATATTTCAGTGAATCAGTGTAGATCTGGTGTCCTGAAATTCATGTGCAGCTGTCTGCGTTTTTGTCTCTGGAAGATGAATCCAAACCAGAATTTTATTCGGGTAGTGCATAATACCAAAATCCAGAAAGTTTGAAAATCTGTCATCTTGCATGAACTAAAACCTTGGTTTAGGTCTTACTTTGAAGACCTATAGGCCTGAATATACCTATGCATGGTATTCAAAAAATTTGTGCTTACAGTTATACTGAATTGCAGCTCTGTAGTGAGCACCAGGGGCCTCAGAATGGCGACTACAGTACTTCCAGGAGTGTAGGGGCACTTGCCTTGGTTAGGGATGGTATTTTAAAGAACAGTCCCTTTACAATTTTCAGAGGAAAGTGAACAAATCTAAGATGAAAATTCAGTAAACATTTTTGTATTTAATATTAATACATTCAGAAGTTATAACATGAAAGACTGCCTGTGGAATATGAAACGTCTCTTGTGTTTGGGGATGATGATAAGCCCAGAAATGATTAACCCTGGATGAATGGAAAGTGGCTTTAAACTTCCTTTCATTTTCAGTGGCCTTGGTACATCAGCTCTGATGCTTGGATTAAAGCAGTCACTGCTGCCACTATCAGCTATGCCCAGAAGCATCTGGGATTTGCAGGGGAGCAAAGGGCTGTGCCTCATTCTTAAACACCCACTCATGTCAGGCCCCTGTGCTCTCTGTGCTACAGCAGAGCCATCAGCAGATCAAATGTGCTGTCCCTGCTGTGCTGGACTCTCACTCCTGGCATGTTAAATGAGTGGTGGAGTAGTTTTCTCAGTCTCCCTTTGAACTCTCAATGTTACCACTGTTTCTGCAATAAACTGTGCTTTTTTTACTTCCTTGCTTGCTTTGTCTCACTCTCCTTCTTTTGTAGGCACTAAGGCTGAGGTGAAGTCCAGATACAAGACAGTAGAGAAATAATAGCTTTATATCCTCAAGAATGAGCCAGTGTGTGATACAGGCATCACAAAAAGGTCTCTTCATAAGATGTCAATGTGGTATAAATGTAGTCATATCCTTTAAGGAGATTTAACCTGTGAAATCTGTGTGCTTTAGTGTCATATGGAATTGTGAGGCTTTTATATTACCTGTAAGAATTCAAAAAGCATACCTATAGGTGAATTTCATGACTATTGTTACTTTCGTTTGTTTGTTTTTAAAGAGTGCCTTCTGGGAAGAGCCAAACCAGATGACTCCCAACCTAAAAGCAAGGGTTTTTTTATTTTGAGATGGGCAGCTAGAAGCCATGGATTTTGGTGCTTTGTTTTGAGTTTTAATTTGAAATGCATGATTGGGTGGGTAAAGCTAAAGAATATGATATTACAGAAGATAGTAACAGTGCACAGCTACAAACAACAACAAACCAACAACATAAAAACCCAAACATACTTTTACACTTGGAAGAGTACAAAGGTTTTCCTTGCTTCTCTACTGGGTTCAGTCTGGAAGATTCTATTATGAAGAAGCTGTGTGAAGTTGTTACTCTTGTGCCCAGCCCTGTGGCAGAGGCTGTAGGACAAGGATGTCCTGCTGCCTACTCTGTCTGGGACCGCTTAGAAATGTATAAACAGCAATCTTGCTTTTAGTTTTTCATAGTGTTGTTTGAAAGTGGCGTGTGGGTAACCCAGTGCCACGTGCTGTGCTGTTGGGAGGGCAGAGCCTGAGAGCACACGTGGACAGAGCAGTGGCTGCTGCATGCAGTGATCTGGAGATGTCTTCAGAGGGGTGAAGAGCTGTGACTAACTACTGTTTCCGCTCACTTGACCTGCCTCAGTCAGACTGACAGGGTACAGAGGCCATACTTTTTCTCCTGGGATGTCTAAACTTGTTGCAAGCTCAGCTGTGAGTACTCGAAGCAGCACTGCAAGGCAGAGCTTGGAATAGAAGTGTGGTAGTTTCTGTTGCAGTTCCTTTTGGACATGGAGCATGTGGCTGTTGATGACTGGTGGGATTCTGTACCCCCCAAGGTGGGCTAGTGGCCATAATGCCCATAGGAAGGGGGGAATAGGATGACACCAAATGATGCATAATAAAAAAATTCATGTCAAAGGGGGAAATGGACTAATCTGTATCAAAGCCAGCTAAACAACTTCTTTTTTTAAGGAATAGGAAACCTTGCCTAACTTACTTCAGGCCTCTGAAAAGCTAAATGCTTTCTTGAGAGCAGACCAGTGCTATACACTGTCCTGAGCTCTTTCACTAGGTGTGGTAATAATAAAAACTAATCAATTATTGTGTTGATGCCTTCTTCCTCAAAAGGCCATGGGTCTGTCTGGCTTCTCTTGGACAATGTTAGCTGATGGGAAGCTAAGCTGGCAGGCAGCTCACTGCATGGTTAGTCATTGATCTTCTCAGCTGTTGAGGAGCCAAGGGCCACCAGAAGAGCTGTGCTCCAGTGGTTTGCCTCATTTGTGCAAGACTGGAAGGCGTGAGTCCGGGGATCAGAGAGTAGACAGTAGACACCCAGAATGTGTGGAAGGCAAGTCAAGAGAGGACTGGCCTTAAATGAAGTCTTGCTGATGTTCAAGGCTGATCCATGTTTGGACAATTCTTGCTTTGGCAGAGCTTTATTTGCTTCCACTTTTAGTCCTTGTTTTCCAAGTGTACGAAGAAGGTGACTTGTGCTGTATTTGGAGTAAGTGGAAAAAGTAAGTACCTTCCTCATAGGCATGTTCTCAGCTGCTTCTGTGCTTGTGTAAAGCAGGCAGGTTAAATTATGTTTGGAGGCTGCTCAAGCTCTGTGTATGTTCCTTGGTTGCTGGTCATATAGCGAATGTATGACTTCCCTCTTCTGTAGTCACATAGGGAGCAGCTTTGGTTTTGTTCTCAGCATGGATTTGATAAGAACTGTGACTTGGATTGTATGTAAAGTGATCAAGTTTCAAGTGGTGTGAAAACTATCACTTTCATGAAAGCATAAGATATCCCTGGAGTGTGTGTGGTTAGCAGCAATACTGCATTGAAGTCTCTGCCAGGCATCTAATTAAAAGCTGTCTGCTGGCTTGCTGTCTGGCACATCTGTGATCATTTGCAGGCAGCCCAGAAGGTCTAGGGCTCATGGTCACTGTGTCACCAGGATGCCTGTCACTACTAATTAGTGGCCAGTAGCCCTCTAGTCTGTAAACTGAGTCATGGGACTTCTGTCTCATGGGAAACTGTTATGTGAAAATAAAGATTTTTTTTTTTAATGTAAAAACCTGTATTGATACGCAGAACTTTGAGATTGCAATTTACTATATAATGCAAAAAAGATTACTATCTCTAACTTCCACTTCTGCTTTTGTTTCTAAACTAGTACAGGCATTTAAAGAACATATCCCTGGGGATGCTTGGTTATGAAGGATCAGGTTTAAAAATCTGTAAACAACAGTACAAGAGAGGCACAATGCTTCCCTCCAATGATACGCTGAACATAGATGTTTCTACTGAAACAGGTACAATACTGTTGTACTTAAAAAATGTCTTGCCATGGAGTACCTATAGTCTAATGCTATATCAGTAAAGCTTAAAAGCAATAGCTTTTTGTGTGGCAGTTACAGGAAAATTCCCATCCCTCTTGCCTATTTCCCTCTTGGTTTTTAGTACCTATCTAGAAATGGCAGCTGTGCAGATTATAAAAGGCTCTCTTCAGCCACTGTCGTTGGTTTGTAGAGGTCTTTAGGGTTGATGATGCGGGGTGGGTTTTTTGGTGTTTGTTGGGGTTTTTTTAGTTGGTTTTTTTTTTGTTTGTTTGTTTTTTTAAACACAACTCCCCCCAATCTGTGCAGAAGGTTCAAATACAGAATTTTGGGTGCTGCTCAGTCTGTACCATCAGTGGGTGTGTGTCCTTACTGCCTCTCAGAGCTGAGTCCTGACTGCTTAGCTGCTCAAGAGTTAATACACAAACCTGCTTCTGACCCCACTAGGTGGGCCTCTGTGTGGATAGGTTTGCTCAAAATTAATGTTTTGCCTGATTAGGACTGTACACCCTGATTATCTCAGTTTTGTGCTACTTTTTATGTGAAGTTTTTAACATTACATCTTTTCTCTTTCCAGAATGTGTCTTTTTAAAGCCAGAGGAGCTAGCTGATAAGAAGGCAGAACTGAAGCTGAACTCTTCTTTTTTCAATCTTGAATTTTACAGGTAAAGTGATGGGGATTTTTTTAGTATTTCAGCTTGTCCTTTCACATTAATTTGGTGGATTCTGATTTGTGCAATTTGTGTATGTGTGTACATTTTTTTTATTTTATACAATATTTAAATATTTTTATACACTTTTTCAAACATCCAGGCTAATACAGGTTGAAATCTCCTTCAAGCTGAAAGGCATTGCTCTACAGACAATCCATGCCCGTGAATTGCCTGACTGCTATGCATTTCAAAACACTGTAAGTGAATATGGGCTATGGCACTTCCAACACTGTGTTTGTAATGAGAGCTTAAGCTCAGGTGTAGGTATCATCCTTGTATCGAGACTGCAAGAGAGATGCAGGTGAGCATGTCCTGGCCTTTAGCCCTCCTTCCCAAAGGCTGCTGAAATGGTGTTGCTATGGTACAGTGTTGTTTTGTAACATGTTCCAGTTGTAACTTTATAACCTGAGAAGGGAATAAGGAATTGTTCTTCTAAAGGTTAAATGTGAAGTTTGGCTTCTTGGAATACTGCTTGTTATGCAATATATGTCATGTTCTCAAATTATGTCTACACCATCATTTATGGTGACAACTTTCTTAAAGCTTACCTGACCAACAGTATTAACACATACTGTGTCCAAAGCACTTAGCAGGATTTGTTTTCTGGAATTAAATCTTCCTAGTCTTGTTTCTGATACAGTTCTGTATTTTCAGATAACTTTCAATAATAGAGCCCACAGTGGAAAAATCAAAATCTACTTTGATAGTGACACTGATATTCAGGAATGCAAAGACTGGCACATATTTAGCCCTGGTAAGTATGGTGCACGTGTGTTTGCGTGCCAGCAGTTATGCATCTCCCAGCACTTTCCCTGGTCTATAACAGTCTGTCCAGCAAGACATTGGCCATCCTGTTCATCCTCCTCCTGCCCTTAAAACAAGACAATGCTACCTACCTAATGCGACTCATTACCTCTTGCTAATTAAGAGTTAGGAAATAATTTCTTTTATGAGAGTGTCGTGGTGAGATGGCACATGCAAATCTGTAGACCGTTGTGTGTTAGCAGTAAGCTCTACCTGCAAGGGGGATGTTTCTTCCGTAGATTTTTAATCGTTCTGCTCTCTGAGATGACTCAAATAATTTAGTTCACTAATACAGGTAAATTTGCAACTGAAGCCTTCTGCAGCTTTCAATTTTTTTTTTCTCTAAGTAAAGCTTACTATTTCTGAAAGTGGATTTTTTTTTTTCCACTGCTGCTAGATTTAATGATGTGTGTGAGCAAAGGCTGGCATCTGCCATGTATTTGTAGTGTTAAGACTTGGTCTGACAGCTCAGGAATGTGCACTAAAGGCCCCTTAGAGGAATAGTAGCTGTGACAGCACCGTGCAACTGCTTCTCCCATGTGTTGACTTGCTGTAAAGGACTGTGATGGAGCAATGTTTTTCAGTGTGCTATAGAATATCTTGATTAAAAAAATATGTCAAGTGGCCTGCCTCTTACCTGGGCAAAGCCAGCTTTTCTCTGATAACACCACGTTGTACTGATATTAAAGTGGTATCTTATAGTATGTTCTGAACAAAGTGTCCTGGCCTGCATCTGTGTACACTAATTTTTTGTGGCTGTCTTTCAACTAGTTGTTCCTTAGTAGTTTATTTTGCATCTAATAAGTAGCTGGGGAAGCATGCATAATTCTGTAACACAGATGAGTTGAAATGCTATTACAACAACTAAAAATGAGTTTTGGTCTGTATTTCATGTAGTTAAAAATGTATGTTGTGAAAAAGATAGGGACAATTGATGTGAGGAAGCAAAGGAAAACACCTAATTTGCACTCACATGATGACTTCTAAACTTGCGGATGAAAAGAATACTGTACAGAAAGTCAAGCAAGTTTCTTATTGCAGACCAAGGTGGGAATTTTCTTTTTAATTTAATGATACAGGCCAAATCTGCATTTCTTTTAGCCCATGTAGTTGTAACACTGTGAGAGCACAGATGGATAGGTGAAAAAGGGGATACCTGTAGTAATATACACATTTTGGGGTTTATTTTGAAGAACTTGAACTTGCTTTTTGTTCTTGTGGTCCAACCTCCACGACTGTCTTGATGTAATTCTCTGCTTAGTTGTGCTTAAGGTATGCTTGCAGGAAGAATATATCTTACAGCCCATCTGTTTATGGGATGAGAGTGTTCGAGCACAAATTGTTACAAAATGTTGCATAATTTGCATTTAAAAAGATGTGAAAAAATTAACCTTACTTCATTTCTTTGACATTTTACAGTTCTCCAGAAGAACACTCAGTATATTCTAGTCTTTGATGGATTTGTCATTTTATGTTGCTTTACTTCTCTCATCCTTTGCACACGATCCATTGTTCTTGCCTTGAGACTACAAAGGGTAAGCACAGCGCTCGTGATCTCAATACTTATTTGGTCTCTGCCTTCTTTGCTGCTGGTCTTTTGAAGGGATATGTTTGGAAATGTTGAGTAACATTTTTTTCAGTTAACTCAAAAAATCTATTGTGAGATGTTCTCATACTGTTACCTCTGAACAATTGCTAGCTGAATTGGTTTTATTTCTGTTCGTGTAGTGCTGTAATATGGAGGTTTTGTTGCATCTCTCAAGGGCAAAAGAAGGACACTTTTTTGTCCAGGATTTTACACAAAAAGACTTCTGAGTCTTTGTGCTGTGGATATGTCCTGCACCTTCAAAACATAAATTCCTTCTTCTTTGGTTCAGAATAGAATTCCCATAGAGGTTTTGTTGTAAATTAATGTCTTAATGAACATCCCTCAAAGCCAACTCTAACTGGAGGGAATGTAAAGCACAGCATGGAGTCTGACTATGACTGGTTGTTTTTGTGGTGTGGGGTTTTTTTTGATTGTTCATTTGTTGTTATTGTTTTGGTTTTTTTGTTTGGTTTTTTTCTTGTTTGGTTGGGTTTTTTTGGGGTTTTTTTTGTCTTTCTGGGGTTGGAACCACCCTTTTTCAGTTCTTCTTTCCTTCTACTTGCTTTATAATCCCTGATCAGTCTGCTGTCACCTTCTTCTCTTCTCACCCTCCTTTGCAGACTGGGACTAGCCCTGTCCAGCTTCCTCTCGAGTCGCTTGCTGAGCTTTATGTAAGCAGACTTGTTTTTTGTGGTCAAAATACTGGTGCAGAAACACAAGCTGGACCCTGAGATGTGCCAGCTTGTACCTAGTAATTAGCACAAACTTTGTAAGCACATGGCTTACTAGAGTTAGAAAAAGATTCCAGGGTGGGCAGGATATGAAAGCACAGATACTTGTTTATCTTGCTCAATATATCCTTTTTGTAGCTTGGAAACAAGACCAAGGGTGAAGAGGACACAACTCAACAAAGGCATTGTCGAACTGCTGTCAGGAATAGGGGCATCACATCTATTCATGAGCAAAAATGTGAAAGCAGATGGACAGTGTTAGGCATGGAAGTGATATTGTTTGCTCTATTGGAAATGAGAGCTCTTGTCTTGTATTTGAGTTATTGCCTTTTTCAGTTTTTTAGTTCAATGGCCTTGCTCTGTTGGAGGGGGATAGAAACTGTTGTAAAGGAGATAACAACCATGGTTAGGCTAGGGGGGATTGGTTATGAAATCAGCTGTTCTGTGGAAAGTTTGTTTTCACTGGCTTAAACCCATCTTAATTTTTTTTTCAGTTTATTTCTGTTGTTATTGAGAATTAAACTATTATTCCAGCAAATACTATAGGAAAAGGGGGTATGTGAAACTTGAACATTGCTATACTAGGGCATCTGTACGTATTTTTCATCTCAGGTGACCTGTAACTAAACATCTAAATTCTTGTCTATAGAGATTTGTGAATTTCTTCTTGGAGAAGTATAAGCGTCGTGTCTGCCATGCTGATCAGCTGGAGTTCATAAATGGGTGGTATGTCCTGGTAATTATCAGTGATGTGATGACAATCATTGGCTCAATCCTAAAAATGGAAATAAAAGCTAAGGTGAGAGTTTAATACCTCAGCTAAAATACTAGCCTTGTTACAACCATGTGTAATGTGCTTTAAGGTGGGGACAAATGAAAGTGAGCTATAATAGTCAATAGTCATCTGTTTACTTTTGCCTGTTCATTTCCTAGTGCTGCTTTGACTAATAACTGCTTTCAGTCACTCTTTCCTAAGTCTTTCAATAAACTATTTAAGCATCTTATTTCCACAGTGCTAAGACCCCTAATCCCTGGTATAGGACATGTGGGTAGACAGTTCCTATCAAAAAAACCCAACAATATGTGTTGTTACTTCTGTAAGAAGTAGTAGCACATACTAGTACAGGGAAACCAAGAGTCATCCCCTTGGGTACAACAGGGGTCTTGATGGCTTGTAGGGCTGCAAAAATGGCTGTTACAGCTTGCTTTTCTGGCAGTCATAGGCACAGACTGTCACCTGCTCATCCCAGTCTGGGCTTGCTGAAATCAATGTGCTTTGTTCAGCTGGCAGCTCTTCAGGAGGCTTTTTGGGTTTGTTTGTTTTTGTCTAGTTTGTTTGGTTTTTTTCTTCAATAGATGCGTGCCAACAACTCATGTGTTCACAAAACTTTGTATTCTGGGAAAAACAGAGTAGGTAGTGTGCTGCTGCTGTTTCACGTGTACTAAGGCTCAAAGGGCAGATGCCCAGAGTGGCCTTCAGAGGAACACTCAGAATCCTCTGGCTATATGGTGAGGTGGGGATTGAGGGTAGGAAAACTTGAGCTAGATGACTATCTTGTGCTTACTGCAACCAGTTCTAGCCTTCTAAAGTAAAGTACAAGTAGATTTGGTTATAAACTTGACTGCAGTAAAAACAATGTTCAGGTTCTGAACATCTGACAGAGAACCTATTCAGAGATGTAAATACATGTGGCATGAAAAGGTTTGTAGTCCCAAGGCTCACATTTCATTTAAATGATGGCTTATGTTTGTCTAAATAGTGAATGAGAGCTTCTTTGCCTAACAATAGCAAATAGTAACCTTTTTTAAACATTGAGTTATTAAATCTAATTTCGAAACTGTTGTAACCAAACTAAAGGCTTTTGTTCTTCCAGACTTCGTGCAAAACTTCAAAAATATCAGCATAGGTGTACTTTTATTTGCATCATGGTTGCATTTGAATGATTTCAGTAAATAACTGCAGTTCACATTGATCTGATTTTTGTGATGTAGCAACATCCTTTCAATATTGAACTGCCCCACTTTGTTTGAACTGCTGGAACTTGAATAGCTGTCAAGCTGACATACCTACTGCTTTGTAACTTGACTACCTGTTCTATTTGGATCCCTCAGAACCTCGCAAGTTACGATGTCTGCAGCATTTTACTGGGAACATCAACTTTGTTTGTCTGGGTCGGAGTCATCAGATACCTGGGATATTTTCAAACCTACAATGTAAGGCGGAAATCAAAAGTCTAATAATTAAAGCATATATATATATATTTATGTCACTTTTATCCAGGTCTCTCTAATTTTTCTCTTCTTTTTTTCTCTTTCCTTTTGCTGCACCCTGACTTGCAGGTACTCATTTTAACTATGCAGGCATCATTGCCAAAAGTGATAAGGTTCTGTTGTTGTGCTGGGATGATCTATCTTGGCTATACTTTTTGTGGTTGGATTGTCTTGGGACCTTATCATGAAAAGGTATGTCAGCAGTATCACTCCTTTTCTGGTCTAATGATGTATCTGTGTGCATGTATAGCTCCAGTTATAACAACAGAAATGCATGTTAAATTAATATTTCTGTATAAAAGCTGTAATGTGAACATGGGAGTATTTTTCCTTCCACGCATACCTTCTGCCACCTGCTCCTTTTAACAAAATAACTGTATTTCTGCTTTTACTGTGTGCTTGAAATCAGTGTCATCTCCTACACCAAGCTGTTTTTGTAATGAGTGGATGGTTTACCCAGGCCTGGAGAGGACTGAAGGGAGACCTCATTGCAGTCTGTAACTTCCTCGTGAGCAGAAGAGGAGGGGCAGGCACTGATCTCTGCTCTGTGGGGACCAGGGACAGGACCCGAGGGAATGGCCTGAAGTTGTACCAGGGGAGGTTTAGGTTAAATATTAGAAAAAGGTTCTTCACCCAGAGGGTGATTGGGCACTGAACAGGCTCCCCAGGGCAGTGGTTACAGCACCAAGCCTGACAGAGTTCAAGAGGCGTTTGGACAATTCTCTCAGGCACACGGTGTGACTCTTGGGGATGGTCCTGTGCAGGCCCAGGAGTTGGGCTCGATGATCCCTGAGGGTCCCTCCTAACTGAGCATATTCTGTGATTCTGTGTGATCTCTTTCGCCCTCTTCTGGCAATCCCAGTTCAGTTCACCGTGCTTTTTTTTTTTTTTTTTTGGGAATCTCCTTGGCTCTGACTTTGTTTTTCCAAATCTTTCCCATGCCATGTAACTTCAGCCCCTAAATTATGACTCATAAAGGGGTGGATGAATGCTTGTCTTATTTACTTTGCTTCCTGTGTGTGGGTGTGTTTGTTTGTCTTCCTCAGGTTAGTATCAAAGTGTGTGCCTGGCATGTCTTGTCTGAAACCTGGGTACAGGAGCAAGGCTTTGTACATTCTAAAACACAAGCAAAAACCACCCTAAAGCCTGTTTGTTTTTCCTCTTGGCAGATGCTCTATGTGACAGATTGCAAAAAGGCAGGTTCCTGTTGTGTCAAATTCTAGATGTCTGTTAAAGACTGACAGATGTATGATTCTTGATCTCTTGATATGTATATATGTGTATATATATACATATATACACAGTATATATGTAACAGAGAGACATGCTGCAGTGCTTGATTCGGATTCTTGTGCCCCACATCCTCCTGAGCTGTAATTCTCTTTTTTGAGCAGTGTAGGTATTCAGTCTGCACATGTTCCAGGTTGATGATGATATATTTCTCTGTGGGATGCTGAACGCAGTGGGATCCTCTGCCAACACCAGAGGCTCAACTGTTTAAAACAGGCAGAGCATAAGTACTGTTGTAACTTCCCTGCAACAAGTATGTTAATCATCTGAGCAAAACGAAATGTAGTCAGTAATATGCTTATCTATGAAAATATTACATCTTGCCAAAGTATAAGAGATCAATGTCAAGGAAAGCAGCTGTAGCTGTGTGTGGGGGTTCCTGTTCCTGCCAGTTCTCCAGTGTCCCATGGGAAGGTGATGTGACGCTGCCCAGGGCAGGGCTGGCTTCCTGGGACTCTCTAGCCCTCCAAGCTGGCCCTGGTAAGAAATGAGAAGAGCCCTCCCTGATGTGCAGAAACACCAGAAAGCTCCTTATGCTCAAAAATACAGAAATACATATGTTGCTCTTCCTTCTTCTGCTACAGTCAGAGTGCGTGGGTATCCTGCATTTTGTGTTTTGTCAATCCAGGGTCTTACAGGTGAGCAGTCCTTAGCAGGTCTCTGTGTCTGCATCAAAACTTGTGGGTTGCTCAAAAATTACCCATGCCATGCCCCCTTTCTTCTCAGATAACGTAATGCTGAGTTTCACATGGCTTTAAAATTCAGTAAAAACAATAATAACAAAATAAGCCATAGGTGTAAACCAGACCTGCTGTTCCTGTGCAACCATACGTTGTCCTTACAAGTATGTCTCTTGACACCTTCTCAATATAGGGCCACAATTCAACTGAGTGTAGTCATGTTTCTTCATTGATAATGGTCACATTAGAGCACTGTGCATTAATTCGTGTGGTCTAATAAAGTACTGTTAACGAATGCAGTTATTTGGAGAGCCAGGGCAAGAGGGGACAGTGTGCTTACTGGGTAGCTGAATGGAATTTAGCCTCAGGACACATTCCAGCTTGGGGAAAAGGAGGTTAGAATTTAAGAGAATGTCCTTGAAATGAAACCATGATTTTTGTGGGGGGTGTATTTCAGTAGCTTCACAATCCAGCTATAGATTGTACCTACAACTCAGAAAGGGTTTTCTGAATAGATTGTTATTGCACAACAAATTTAGTTTAGACCATGCAAGCTCTGAAGGCCATATACTACCACTAATTCCTTAATACAGTATTGATTTATTACCCATACTCCAGTAATGCTGCAGAGCTGGGAAACCAGAGGATGTGGATTCTGTTCCCAGCATACTACCACTGGTTTACAGTATAGATTCTGTGAAATCACTTTATCTGTGCTTTGGCAAATGGAACGATATTTTTCTGCTGGCCTAAAATTGCTTAAAATTCAGTAACTTTTAACTTTCTGTAATGGTCAGATATTGACTGTTTTGCCTGTTGAGCATCACAAGTTTATTTCTTGATAATAAATCTTATGTCTGATGTCAATATCACGCTTAGTCAAGATTATATTTCTACATGGTTCTATTGTTGACATGTATGTTTTGGCCTGAACATACAGTAAAGTGTGGTAGCATTTAATTGTCTGGGTTGGATTTTTTCTTCTGCTATGCATAAAAGTTAGAAGTGTTTTTTTTTTTTTTAACTTTAAATATGGGTGATTTGATCTTCACATTCTACTAATAACTTGTACTCTTTATTTTCTAGTTTGAAGATCTGAACACAGTGGCCGAATGTCTGTTTTCCTTGGTTAATGGTGATGATATGTTTGCAACATTTGCTCAAATCCAGCAGAAGAGCACGTTAGTGTGGAGGTTCAGCCGGTTATATCTGTATTCCTTCATTAGTCTGTTTATATATATGATCCTCAGCCTTTTTATTGCACTCATTACTGACTCCTATGACACCATAAAGGTAAAACATGTTTTCTGTTACATTTCTAATCCTATTTGTATTCGTTCTTGTTAATCACTTAAACACCATACTATCTAGTATTAGTTATGATGAGATTATTGAAATCTTTTAGTTTAGTCTGTGTCAAAATTGGGAGGATGACTGGGTAGTCATTCAAATGACTAAGCAATAATTGGTTTGAAAAATTATCCTGTGTGTGTTTCAATGTTGTTTTCTGCTGCTTCACCTGGCTTCAAAAGTATAACAGCTAATGGAAGTGTAAATGGAAGGATGAGTGGAAAAAACTAATTTTTAAGTATAGATACATAGAGCTATATAAGCCTTGTTTGGAGTGAATGTTTCTTCTCATGGCATCAAAAGATGAGGTCAAGAAAGGTTTGCTGATATCTCAGAGATATGCCTTTGGCAGGAGTTTGGCAAGGTTCAAACAGATAACTCAAAAGTCATTTAAGATTGTCATTAAGATATATCTGGCTTGCTTAACGTGCTGCTTGGAAATGTATGGTTAAAAGGAAATGTGTTCTCAAAGACCCTTCTCATTCAAGTTAAAATTGTGCTATCCATTTCCAGTATGAACAGTCTGAAAGTGCAGCCAAGTTTTCAATAATTACCTTTTGTTCTTGACCTCAAGTGCTGTCTCCCCTTTGTGCTCCTGATAGCCTCAGTGACCAATGGGAAGGCAATGTAGATCATACTCTTCAGCTCTTGTCTTTCTTATCTTGGTGTCAGAGAAACAAACCAGCAGAATAAGACTGGTCTGACATGAACTACAACTTCCAGACTGAGCAAGAGCTCCACTTTCTAAGCATCTCCAAATATAACTTAACTGTTTGTGCTTCTGAGTTTACTGGATGATCTGACCTGCAAAACAGTGTTTTGCTGTTACTCTTCCCTCTGAGCACTTCATGTGGATCAATTGGGAGCTATTTCAGTATGCTGAACTTGTGTTTTTCATAGCATTTCTTCAACATGGCAATGTTGAATATCCACACTAGGGCCTTTCAAATCCAGCATTAGAGTTCTTAGGGAAAACGATCCCAGGGCACTCACAGTGAGCACAGCAGCTCCCTGTGAACAAGGGAGAATCAATTAATGCCAGTATGACCTGAGATCACTTGCTTGGCCTTATGGACAGCAAACAAAACATAAGAGAATCTCTGAACAATATGAATTTTCTGTCACTTAGGTTGCTTTGTTCCACCAGCTATATATGTGGTGTTTCTGGGGTGGGATTGGGCTTTTTCCTTTCTACAGCAATACTGGACAAATGAACCAAATAGTCTGGTTTTACTATCACACGCTACAGGAAATTTTAGAACGTTTTGTGCCCAGTAACTTCTTGTGCGTTATAAATAAAACACTTCTTCTTTCAGAAATACCAACAAAGTGGTTTTCCAGTAACAGATCTACATGAATTTCTAAAAGACCATGACAGTGCTGGCTACAGAAAAGACCAGACTTCTGTGCCATTCATCTGCTGCTGCAGGAGGTCAGTAGTGTGTTTTCCTGAGAAGTAGACCAGTTGGCATCTCACTGCAGAGTGCTGTTTCACAAATGCTGGAGCATCCAGAATTTAGCCTGTGTGATGTTTGGATGCTTTTGTTCCTCTTGTACTCGGTGTTATATCTTTAGTCAGCTGATGATACAACAATTCTGAGCTTAAACACATGTTTTAAGTGTTATACTCTTACGAAAAATACCATGGAGAAGCTGATGGAAGGACTGTGGAGTATAGCATGAAACTACTAAGGATTCAGGAGCAAACCAAGTCTCTGCTTCTTAGGGTTTTGCAAGTCAAATGTTTCTAAAAAGCTTTACTGCTAAGCTTGGAGTAGTAGCAGAAAGTCAGAGAATATGTGATTCAGCCAGGGATTGGTGCTTAATCCCAAAGCTACAAGGCAAACTGTTTGAATACCATCTGTCAGAATATTGGAAACACACTGGTGTCTTGTTGCTGCCAAACCCAGACCTGGCAGTGGTCCTTTTTAAGGTGGTGGTGAGAGATGAAAATCTCATGTAGTGTTTCCTGGTCTGAGAGTTGATTCTTAGAATTTTATGTCTGAGGACACATAACACCTCACAGCCAAAAAGGAACATGTGAGATGATGGGCAGCAGTTGCTGTGGACACTCGAAAGCCAGCTAGTTAACAAGAACTCCAGCCAGGTACAGCTTCAGGTTTCATATGCAAGTCATTGTTCAGAATGAGAGATTTTTGTCTGCTGGACCACAATAAATATACTTCACTGTAATACACTGCACAGTATTGAGGGCACAACCCTAGTAATTGGAGTGAAAATCTAGAGCTTTTGCTACTGTAGCAGTTTCTCCTTGATTGTCGCAGTGCAGGTGTTGGGAGTTGCTGAAATGGGAGAACATAGAACAGAAGGATCAAAACTCAATTTGTATGGGTAAATGCTTCCTGTTGCATTTCTTGCTGAATGGAGAATTGTGATTTTTTTTCTCTTGCAGACAGCAGAGTGATGATGACTTGATACTTATTAATTGATGACTGCACATTGAAATTCACCACTAATAAATGCAAAGAGACCCTAGTGGTACGGAGAAGAATAATTCTCCAAATTGCAATGAAACCCACCATCTGGACCTGCCTCATGAACAGACTAGTCTTACCTAATTAAAGGTTTTTGGGGAAAAAAGATATTAATGTGACATCACTGGCTAACCATCAAGAGAGCCCAGAAGCTGTGTCTGGAGGAGAGCTGTGAAGAACTCTGTATTCTTGCTTCAAGTTCTGTCACATTAAAGAAGACTTATTCTTGAGCATTGTCTATGGGAGCTCTGTTTGCTAATCAGCTCTAGGAGGAAGGAAAGTGGCCCTGAATGAACTGTTGTTGTTAATAAGGAAAAGAATTATATGAAAATAATTTTTATAAAATAATTCTGTGTTAAAAAGTATTAAATAAAAGGTAACCAAGAAAAGAGGAGTTTTTCACTTGAAGTGATGCATTTGTACTTGGCACATTTCACTTATTTGAAATAAATTTCTGTAAAACTAAAAAGCTGCACAAAAATGCAAAATAATTGCGGTTCTCCCTCTTGTATATCATTTTAACACAAACCACTTATAGGTCACAGTGTGTTCTTTAATAGCTTTACTAAAAAGCAGTTTGTTATCCTTTTTTTGGCTGTCTCTTCTATTATACCCACAATATTTGATTTGTACTGTGTCTGGATTAAACTTACTGCTTTAGCACTTCCAGTATAGTAGTGCATAGGTATTAGCCAAGTACTTCTGGGAACTTTCAGGGGTGCTGAATGCCCCTGGGTTTGTGGACTGTCATATTAGGTACTTCACTTTGTCCACTATCCACTCCCTAAAAATACTCTTTGGTAGATGATGTCAGTGTGTTGGCTAGGACTTGGTCTTGCTATGTGTTCTTTACCGCTGATGGTCTCTACGAGTTCTGGCTTGTTGGAGTTTCGAATGGCAAAGGCAATTCAAAACACTAATGAGTGAGGTGAGTGGCAGCTTTTTTCTTTCCCTGTTTGTTTTGTTTTGTTTGTTTATTTTTAAATCTCCTGCCTTGTGCTTACCTTCCTAACAATAAAGTTTTTTTTGTTGAAAGTGAATGCCATTTTGCCTTGCTTAGGCTGCAGCTAGGTGTCTAGAACAGGTGTTTTTCATGGCAGTATTTTGATGCATCCAGGCTCTACAAATTTCAATACTTCTCTTGCTGAAATGTCTTTGGGACAGAATCTTCTCCCCATCCCAGTCTGAGCAATGCATTGCAGTGGCCTCATCTGTTACTAGAGCCTGTGGCTATAAACGAAATTCTTACCAATAATCAAGACTGTGCTGTTAGCAGAGATTTTCTGTAATTTGTCTTTTCGTCAAACTGATGCTAATTGCATGATCTAGAACAGAGGATTACTGTCTTTCACTCAGGACAGAAGAGTCAACTTTTCTCCTGGTGTTCATCTGCAGAACTTGTTTGGGTCAATGTTAGCCTTCTAGTGTGTGCTCTGGGGCCCTGGGTAACCCAAGTGCTCTTCTGCTGACTTCAGAATGATCAGCATTAACTGATTGCCAGCAGTTTTGTGTCCCATACAATGTGCAATCTTTACTTTGTTGTGTGTAAGATGTTGGTGTTTTCTGAATTTGCTGGTATTTTACTGATAGTTTTCTGGAATGTCTCTAAATCATACAGTTCCAGCACATCTGAAAATGAATTGTATTTTCCTTACTGCTCTGTCATCTGCCAGTACTTAGAGAATTCTTAGGTGAGAAACGTGAATTTAGAAAATGCAGATATTAATGCTCTGTATGTGGATAATTAGTTATATAAGGTATGAAGCGTAACAGGCTCATGGTCCCCTGAGGCCTTGTGCCTCTCTTCCCTAAAGCAGGTGAGGTACATCCTGTACCCTTGGTGTGGCTCCTCGCTCAAGCTCCAACTCCAACTGTCTCTTTCCAATTTTAGTAGGACATTGAATGCGACCTGCCAAAGCCATTGCTCAGATAAATACTTGTTTGTGAGAGAATCCTCAGGGAATGAGGAAAAGTGTTATCAACATAGATTATAATAACGTACTTGTAGAGAGTACTTACAATTTCTAACTCATTTGAAGACTTAATTTCTGTAATGGAATCATAAAGCTTTCTTGTCCAGTATTGATTTTTTTATTGTTTAAAGCATATGAGCTGCTTGCTAGCTAGACTGCTGCTTCAGCCCTACCATATTAGAGCAGGTCACTAATGTGTTGTAGAAACAGAAAACTAATGGCACAGAAACTAATGTGTTGTCTTCACCATCTGGTGTTCTGGTTTTTTTTCCTCTTGGAAAAGAAAGATAAGAGCCACTTGCTGGAGGTTTTTACAGGCTCTCTATTCCACAGAGATTAAATTTAATGGCATATGTTGACTCTTAATCCTGCACATTAATACAGGTTTGAACACAGTTGCTGAATGATAGGTGGTTTCACTCCAGCTGCTAAGGAGGTGATGCAAAGTAATGGAAGCAGAACTGGAACATAAACTTTTGCAAACTGGTCTGAAGAAAAATCTGTTGCTTTCCATTGTCTTGCTCTCTGGGAATAAGAAGCTTTGCTAATTGCTTATAGGACTTTACCAAAGGAGGAGAGAAATGGATGAGAGAGTGAGAAGGCTGCATTAGGAAGAAACAGGCAGGAAGGAAGAAAATTTCCTAAGCCATCTTCAAGGTGAGCATTCAAGTGAGGGGGACAAGGTGAGTAAGAGTTTGGGTTCTTATTTTGGGGTTTTTCTTTTTTTGGATAAAACAGAAAAGGTGCTGGAATGGAGTCTGTTTGGCATTTCATATGTAATGTTCATGTGCAAGGCTGTACCTAGGCTTTAACTCTGTCTATGTTTCATGCTGTAATTGTTACCAGGATTTCTGAGAAGTGGGGCAGAGACATTCTGCTGATATTTTCTTTTGTCAGTTCTCCAGCTCTGAGCAGGCACATGTGTAGCTCGGCACTACTTGGATATATGTCTGCTCTCAGTAAATGATTCAGGTAGGTGACAGTGGGTCAGATCCATCTGATCACAGTCCTCAGATAAATTTGGTCTTGTAATACCTTCTGTGTTTGAGTTTGACTTGTCCTTCATTGCAGAGCTGTGTGTGCCCCTTGGAGGTGACATGAGCCTCAAGGTTTCTGTATCGCTGTGTTGGGCGTGAGGTAGTTCTTGTTTGCTTTCTACTCTACGTTTAAAAGAACAGCTACATGTGATGCCGTCTGTACTGTCCAGATCTACTCGCAGAAGTTATTGCAATTTTATCTGTCTTGCTTTTGTTTCCTAATGCGTGAACGATGATGGATCTTCTGATGGGCTTTTCGCGCAGCTCAGCTCTTTAGGTTTGTGCAGCTCCCGGTCTCGCTCGTGTGCCCCGGGGCTGCCCGCGCCTCGGGCAGAGCCAGACCTCCTCACCGGGGAGGAACAAGCGCATGGGAGAGCTTTCCTGCTCAGCTCGGCGCAGCCCCGGGGCAGATGCGGAGCGAGCGGGTGGCGCCGGGGCGGGCAGGGCCGGACGGGTTAAGGCGGCGCGGGGCGGGACGGGGCGCGGAGCGGGGCGGGCGGGCCCGCTGTGCGCGGAGGCGGCGGTGCTGCTCCGCTCCGCTCCGCACCGGGGCTGCCGGTGAGTGGGGCCGCGGGGGTGGGCGCGGGCTGAGCCCCTCAGCAGCGGGGCCGGGGCGGCCGCCGCTCGGCGAAGGGGTCAGCGGTGGGAACACCGCTGTCGGGGGCCGGGCGAGCTCCGTGAGGACGAGCCGCTCCCCCAGTAATCGGGCAGGCAAAACTTTCTGCAGTTCTGTAAAACTCGCGCGGTGCCGAGGAGCGGAGCGGGGAGCGCTCGGCCGCCCCCGCGGCGGGGCCGGAGCCGGAGCCCGGCGGGGCAGAGCCCGGGGAGCGCCGGTGCTGCCGCTCTGCCCCGGCGCGGTGCATGCGAACGTGTGTGTGCATGTACAAAAACAGAGGTGCTTCCTGGATGTATACACGTGAGCTTCCATACATCTGAGATTCCCGTTTGCACACCTCTGGATGCGCGTGTGCCGTGCCCTGCTGGGGCGCGGGCAGCTGGTACGTACCGCGGGGGGCTGGCACAGGCTCTTCTCGGAGGTGGTTTTTTTAATAAGGCTTCCTAATCTATGCAATACACCGAAAAAATACACTGCCGTTATTTAGCACTATATCTTTCGATTAATTCTTTCCCTTAACGAAAAAGGTCGGGGGGTGAGGGGAGTGAAGGAAGCACTTCTGTAGACTTGTGTTTTCAGAGGCCATGGATTTAGGTCTGTTTTCCCTTCTGTGATATGAACCTAGAAAGACATTTCTTCGTAGAGATTGGTAAGGTGCATTGCTGTAGCTTTGTTCTTTAAGCTGTGCTGAGTATATGGCTTCTTAGATGTCCTTATGATCTTCTAAGAGGTGCAGTAGAAAGTACAACTCAAATCCAGTTATGTGGTGAAAAATCTGATTTCACTAAGCTTATCTGTCTACTGAAAATAAAAGTAAAAGCAAATAAACAAATTGAACAATCCCACAAAAAATCTGCACAATCAGTAAAGAAGCAGCAGCTCTTAGCAGTAAGTAAACCTGAAAAATGTATTTAGCTTTTTTCCCAGAATGCTAGATGAAAGTTTCAAACAAATTAGACTGGCTGTGTTCTTATCCTCCGGTACTACACTGATCATTAACCATTTCAGAACATTCTCCAGCATAGTCTTTATGCTATCAGATAATGAAATAAAATCTCCGATGTATAAGATATGACACTGTAGAGAATGTATTTCTCTTGTGTATTAGTGTTAAAGATTGACGTATCTGCATTCTGCTATTATACCATTAGGTTCATTTCCATGTCTCCAACAAATATTTTTTTGACTTTGCCATTTCTACCAGTTCCACTGACATGTTAGCTGGCAAACCCAGGCCCTGAATCTGTTAACAGATCAGATGCAATCAGGTGACTTGTTTTAATCAGCAGTTGTGTAATTCAGTTCCTCACGAGCTATGTGCTGAAAATAAACAGTAAAAGTTGACTTGGTTGGGACTGTGCTGAAAGTCTGTGACCTACAGTCACATTCTGTAGGTTTTGTGAAAGAAAGCTGATTTGTTGAATGGTAAAATGGAGCTAATAGCGATCAATGAGTGGACCTGGAAATTCTGCAGAAATGGGAAACTAGAAGCAGAACAGGTATTTTCTTCTAGGCATGTTTCACAATGTATAGGTTGTTCGAGTGACTTTTAAATATTTTAAATGCTGTGTCTGTTTCCGCATTATAGGATGACCTGCCAGCTCCTTCCAGAACCACACTTAAAGGAGACTAAATGAAGGCTTTGCAATGAAGTTTTTAGTTTGAACTCCATATATAGATTTAGTAAACCATAATTTCAGAAAGTCTTAAATTACCAAAGTCTGAAGTCTAAACTTGTGGTTGCTAGTGAGTTACTTGCTATCTGTCCCTAACAACTTTCTGCAGTGGATCAGAGCTTCCAAAAGTAATTTAGTGTGGTAGAGCAGCTTAGTACTAAAGGGATTTCAGCAGCTGGGGCCCGGGGTTTGTAATACCTTGGTGGAGGTGCCCCTGTATCTGCATACTTCACAGTTCAGCTGTCAGTGTCAGTCCGTAGCAGTTTGCAGAGGAGCAGCACTGTCGCATACATGCACAGGGTGACACTTCTGTGCCCTGACAGTGATTTTTAAGCCTCTTATCAGACTGTGTGTACAGAGCACTGTGGTCTGTGGCTGGCGGTACTACTTCCTCTGTCTCCAAGTTTAAATATTTAGTCTTGAGATTCTATATTTTTGGTAGGTTTAATACTTTTCTTAAGACTCTTTTTTTGTACCCTATAGCATTGGTATTTTATGCAGGACGCATGATAAATAAAAAAAACCCTTAAATGTCTCCATCACTGAGATCTAAGAGTTGCCAAAGAATCATCTTGATTCCCTTTAACCCACCCCCTTCCTAGTCCAGAAGATGACACCATTAAAATGGACTCTTACTGGAAATATCTGGAACCATGCTGTAAGTATAAGTGGTGCTGTACTTTCCATCAAGGCTTAGAGAGAAAATGGATGGGGTGCTTTGCTCTCCTTATTCAAAAAGGTATTGAAGACCAAGGTAATGAGGTAATGCTGCTTGGGAGTGCTTGATTTGAGTTCAGGCAGTTATCTGAAATTTGGGATACTTAAGTTAAAATATATATATATATATATATACACACACACACATATATATATATATGTACACCCCCAACCAAAACGGCAAGTAGATTTGCTTAGTAATAAGTAAGTTCTCTGGATGAAAACTTACGCATTGAGCCTTATAGTTTTTTAACATTAATTTTTTTTCCTCCCAATTTTTAAAGCTGAATTTTAAAAATGTTTTTTAGAAAGTATATTCTCAGGTCCTTGAAGTGTACCATGTAGCATGCTGCTTCAAGTATAGGCAGTGCTTGCAGAATTTCTGTAATAAACAAAATGTAAAACAGTTACTTCTGAGATAACTTGTCTCTGTAAAACCTGTTAAATGAATGTTGGTTTCCATTGCATCCTCTAATAGTACCAGATAAAAAAAAGTTTTAGTTTAGATGGAGATATTTCTGCAGAACTTTGTGTTCCCTATGTTCTTCTTTTCAGTTTGTTTCTCTAAATTGATTTTGGTTATATTATCAATTAACTATTTAAGACAATTAAAAGTGAACCAGAATACTTACTTCACAAAAACTCCTCCTCACAGTTACATATTAACATTTTTGGCCTCAGCTGTGTTACACACCCTTTTCTGCACTGGTATTTCTTTCTAAGCTGAGGTGACCTGAATGGGTTTCTTGGGTTACTGTGCAATCACTTGGCTGTGTTTTCCTCTGTGGCCATACATGTACTCAGGGTGTGGAGGGGAACAAGGAACCCATTCCCTTTCTGAACTAGTACTATTTGTATATATAGCTTTGGCTGCCCAGCACTCTGACTTCCCTCTGCCTCTGCCTTCGTCTTGGGAATGAGGTGAGAGAGAGCTTTTCAGTAATGAGAAAAATACAAGCAGCACGGGTGGTTTATCCATAAGAAGAGGATGGGACAGAGGGTGTTCGTGTCTGACTTTGGCACAGGGTGCAGGCAATCAAGTCCAGTGCTGCAGGGAGCCCATGGCAGGGGCTGCACAGGCAGCAAGCCTCCAGGCACTCCTTTTGTGCTGCTGTGTCAAGGGCCATCTGCTGCTTGTAGGATGTTTAAAAAGCCTAAGCAGTATGCGCAGTTGCTGCTGCTTGATATTTCTCTGCAGTAACAGCTTGAATGCAAAGTGACTCTGTTTGTTCTGCCGCATATGCCTGTGATCAGCCAGCGTGTTAAACTCAGCTTTCCGAAGAGCAACTTTTCTAGTAAGTTTCAAAATCTCAGAGAGATCTGCATTTAATACCTTGTCCTTCTATTAGAGAAGGGGAGGCAGGGAGGAGAACTGCTCAGGCAGAGCTGGCAGCCTGCCTGCTTTGCAGGCTGAGCCTGGGCACAGCTTGCTCCTCTGCCCTGTCCCACGGACCTGCCCGGACTGTACTGGCTTTGTGATCTCTCCTGTTCCAGAGTGTATCATTTTGGATACTGAGCTGCCCTGAAATTCTGCACAGAAATTCCTGTGCTGGGTCAGGAGAACCAGCAGTAAACCAGGCTGGGGTTCTGCCTGGGCAAACATCCCTCCCTCTGGCCTAAGCTAACTTTCAGCCCTGCTGGAGGGCTTCACTGCTATTGTCCTCCTGTAGGTTCAGTCTTGCTCTATGGAGTTTTCAGTCCATCTGCAAACTCAGCTTGAATCCTCTCACAGTAGCTTTCTGTGCCAACCCAGGCCTGTCTGTTCCCTTCCTCATTTATACAGGAACAGGGCAGAAGCCATCAAAGTCCCCCAAACTGACGCCAACCCTTCAATAAAGTTGTGGCCAATATATTGAAACAACTTGGTTTTTAATGGACAGGAAAGAGGCAGAAAACCACAGGGGTGTGCCATGAATCACATTATGGCTTGCAGGCTAAATTTTATAATGACCTTCTCATTAAAATGCTATTTGTGTTTTCCTTCAGAAATGTCTGGATTAATAATGAGTAACTCAACTTAGAGTTGATTTACAGGCCAGATTTAATTTTGAATCAAAGTGATTAAAAAGGTAATTTTAATCACAGTTTGGATCAGTAAAATCCTTGACTTAAATAACTGATATTAAATTTTATTCTAAGTATACAGGTTTTTAGTAACTTTATTGAAGCAAACTAGATCCTAATTGAATAACAACCATTAAAATATATTAGCTTGCAACTAGCTGAACCTTTTGTCCAAAGCATTATTTAGGTGATATTTTATTTCACAAACTCTTTACTTAGACAGCTAGTGTAATATATTCCTACATGTTCATGCAAATTCTTGACTTTAAGAATGGTGAAGAATGTATTCTGACTTGATATGAGTTACACTTACATAGAGGAATTTAAAATCAATTAAAACATTCAAGCTGTCATTAAGACAAACAGCTCAAGATGTTATGGGTTAGGAAGAATTCTTAATGCATGCTTTTGCATTTGAAAGCAGTTTAACTGAAATCTCAAATCCTTTGAGATTTTTTGGAACAAAAGACTTTTTCCCCCCTCAAAAAAACAAACAAAAAAAGCTTGAATGTTTACTCAGTGGCAGAGGAAGACACACTTTACAGTCCATCAGTTTCTGATCTTTGTAGCCACTATGGGTGGAACTGAAGTAATTAAATAGATTGAAATAAAGAATCTTTTAGACAAGGGTATGCTTTTGCACTTGCAAAGGTTTGATGTATTTGCCTGCAAGTGACTTATGGCAAGCTATTAGTTCATCTCATCTGTAGAATATGCACCATGTGATTACTGCTGGAGGTCTATATGGTGGGATATGAAACACTGAGTGGTATGGAAGAGGTGAATGGAGATTGTTTGCTGTCCTTTCCCATAAAAACCCAAGAACTATTAAGCTCATGAGAACCAATTTCAAAACAAAAGAAGGCAGTTCTTCATAAAGTAAGTAGCAGACTGAGAAGCTCTCTGCTGCAGACTCTAGGAGACTCTTTTGCCTTTATAAGTCTAGACCGACAAGTTTAGCTGTTTTTCAGCTAACATTGAACAGCATTTTGCCTGATACTCAAATTTTTGTGTACTAAATAAATAGATCTGAAATATGTAATATTTAAGGGTCCTTTTTTTTTTTTCTTCTGAAGTTTAAACCTGTTCTGACAAACATCTCTATTTTGCTGCAGAAGAGAAGACCTGGAGAAGAAAGTGCTGCAAGGACATGTGACATGCCAAGAAATATGGGATATCCTATCACTCATCTTATGCCTGGTGTGGACTTGGGCAGGACCACTAAGGATTCAGCTGCATAGCTCTGTCATGGCTGCACAGCTCCCTTGAGACCAGGCTAATTCTGCTGGAAGGAGTTAAAATGAAGGTGTGAAGTAAACCACTGTCTGCAAGGCCCCTGGCCTTATAAGTACTTTCTGTGCCCATGCTGGTACAGACAGCCAAGGGCTGCTTTTCTGCTCAGAAAGACTGGGATGTAAATGAGCTCCAGCTGCTGTTTTGATGTAGCTTCCATGTGGAAATCTCCGCGGACTGCCCTGTGACCCTGAGACCTCAGCTGGATGCTTCTCTACTCCTTCTTGCCTTACCTCAACACCTTAAGAGATCTCTTTCGAAATCATTTGTCATTTGAGCTCTGCTGTGTGACAGTGAGTGTGTGTAGTGTGGTTATTTTGGTGAAGAATTATGGATGTATAAATATTTTTTTTCTTTGGGTACTACTTCAATTGAGGATGAGGTCTCAGTAAGCTGAAGTATTTAGAATAAGTTTGTAGTTGATATTTTGGATTTCTTTAAGCTTTTCTCCAGATGAGATACAAAAGGCATCTGCAGACTTCTTTACTCTCCTGTCACTGCAAGCAAGAGATTCACCTGTTGAGATGATTACACAGTAAGATACAACATGTTCAGAAAACCCTCCCTATAATTTTCACAGGTTTTTGTTTGGTTGGTTTTTTTTTTTACCCTGCCATTCTTGCCCAAAATGCTGCTTCTATTTGCAGGCATTTGGGCTGTTCTGTAAAAGCTTCATGTCAAGCTCAGCAAGTCCTCTGCTGCCTTGGTGGGTTAGAGCAGAGCCATCCTGGCTGGCAGCGTTCCCAGCTCTCTGCTGCTTCAGTAGCTGTTGCCTGCAGCTCCTTAGGGGCTTCTGGTCACTTACAGACTGAATTTGACTTCTGAGTACTTCCTAGGTGAGAATGGGGAATGTACTGACTGCTTAACTCTCCCATATTGCCCTGAACAGGGAGCAGTAGGCGTTGAATTCCAGTTGACTATTGCAGTGGATCCGCATTGCTGAGGCTTTTTTATTTTTAGATGGAGGGATGCTCTGTAATATTTCAGCAAAAGCGATGATTTACTTGTTTCCTTCCACTTCTTGTCCTTAAGTAATTGTTTTTAGTTTGACTATACTTAAATTTTATGCTTTAAGTAATATATTCCTTCATTTAAAAGTGGCTGGCTAGGTTCTTGAGGATAATGGGCAACAGTGACAAGTGGCCTGCTTTCATGTTAACTACTAGGGTGGGAATCAAGAAAAATCAAGAAAAAAAAGGCTGAGCTATTTCAGAAAAATTAAATATTAAATAAAATATCACTTTGCTGAAAGTATTAATTATGGAATAGTGTAATTTGATTTAAAATTAGGTAATATAAATATTGCATGAGAGAAATAACAAAAGATGAACCTTTTTAGCTTAAAGCTTGGAAGGAACCTTTAATATAAAATGGCATGTTACATAGCCTGCTGGAGATTGTTTAATTTCCTTCCCAGTCCCTGGAGAGATAAGATATAACTGTAAAATAACCACAGGGTAATAATAGACTAAGTGAACCTAATGTTTATCTGTCATCAGTTTTAGCTGCAGAGGTGAAAAGCTTATGCTTTTTGTATCTTTCTGCCTATAACTGCTTCTTCTAGGTTTTTTGGTGTTTTTTTTTTTTTTCCAGCCCTACTTAGCCTGTCACTCTGGCACTCATGATGGCCTGAGGCTCACAAGGAGCTTTACAAAAGCTATTAGCTTTGCTGCCTCTCCTGAAGCTTTGTGTTCCTGTACTTCCTTCTGTCTGTCTTACAGTCAGGCAGGTTTGCCACTCTGTATAATATCTAACATGATTAGGATCTTGTGCCATGGCTGCATTCCTGGGTTTTGCTAAAACTATACTGTATCTATTAATGAAGTAATTGTTAAAACCCTTATTCAGATGCTGGCAACGAATGTGAGGGCCAGTGACAATCAGACACAAACTCTGCCTACTAGGCTGTGAGACCCTGCATATGTCCAGCAACCATGAGTAATTGCTGTCAGGTCTCCTGTGTAAATTAGTCCAAGTTCAGTTTGGTTCATAATAAAGGCAGTGAAACTGCCAAGGCAGCTGACATTGACCTTGCCAGAGTAGCTAAAGTGTGATGTAATCTGGAACACAGACTCCCCTTTCCATTGCCATGTTTAATAGCCCTGTGTCCAAGATAATGCTGAGTGGGTATAAGAAATAAACTGCAGCACTACTGCTGTTTCTGGGGCTTGCTTTATCCTGTGGTTGGGTGTGGAATTGGGTTTTGGTTTTGAAGACAACTGGGCTATGTGGCGCTCACAGGGCTCTGGGTTTACAGGCCAGTAAAATAATCCCTGACTTTAGAATAGTCAAATATCTAGAATATATTTTTCCCTTTTCAGCATATTTGCTTAAATCCTCCAGTAGTAAATAATAGGCATCTGCTCAGAATATATATGCCTGTAGTATCTTATATACTTTTTTTACATTTATTAATATATAATTAAAACCCAAAAAAATATTTTTCCAGTAATAGGCCTTTTATTGCTTAGTCAGTAAAATGGAAGAGTTATGATTTATGCTTCCTTGTCCTGACTGGATACACTAAGAAATGGAAATAATGATGGGGCTGTGGCTCAAACATGGGATTTTACAGTAAGAATGACTTGGCTGTTGCTCAGATTTTCTCTGTGACCTCTAGAAAGTCACTTTTAACCTCTTAACTTCCCCTTTGTTGCCTGTACAGTATGACTGCTAGTGCAAAGGAACTGTGCTGGGGTTTTGTAAGCTGGTAAATCTTTTAAAAATTCCTTACTCATCCAAGCATCATGCACTGTGGTCCTCCATTGGGCAGAATATTTTCTTCTGCATTGGCCCTGTGCAGTTTGAATTTTTACTGAAGGCCTCAAGACATCTACCCTCTAATGTCCCTGTCACAACCCCTTGTGCCCCCAGAAAGAAGCTGTTAGGTGTAGTGATTGAAGCAAGGACTATTCCCTAATTGTTAACCCTTCTTTCTTTTTACCTTCCACACTTCCTAGGATGCAGGGGCTCTAATCCAGGATGAATGAATGCTACTATGATAAGCGCATGGACTTCTTCTATAACAAGACAAAGACGGACACAGCAGATGAGTGGACAGGGCCACAGCTCATTGTTGTTCTGTGTTTTGGGACGTTTTTCTGCCTCTTCATTTTTATTTCAAATTCATTGGTCATAGCAGCTGTGGTCAAGAACAAGAGGTTTCATTTTCCCTTTTACTATCTTTTGGCCAACTTAGCTGCTGCAGACTTCTTTGCTGGAATTGCCTATGTCTTCTTGATGTTCAACACTGGCCCAGTGTCCAAGACATTAACTGTTAACCGCTGGTTTTTGCGTCAGGGTCTCCTGGACACCAGCCTGACGGCTTCCCTGGTGAATCTCCTCGTCATAGCTGTTGAGCGGCACATGTCAATAATGCGGATGAAGATCCACAGTAACCTCACAAAGAAGAGAGTCACCTTTCTAATTATATCAATTTGGGCCATTGCTATTTTCATGGGTGCTGTTCCTACCCTGGGTTGGAACTGCCTCTGTGACATTACTGTCTGCTCATCCCTGGCACCTATTTACAGCAGAAGTTACCTGGTATTCTGGAGTGTCTTAAACCTGGTTGTCTTCTTCATTATGGTGGTGGTTTACATAAGAATCTACATGTACGTCCAGAGGAAGACTAACGTCTTGTCATCGCACACTAGTGGATCCATTAGCCGTAGGAGAACCCCTGTGAAGCTCATGAAGACTGTCATGACTGTCTTAGGTAAGAGATGACAAACCATGGTGTGGCAGGCTGGCAGTGCCAGTGGATGGGTTCGTGTTGATTTGGTTTAGCTGCCCCCCCCCTTTTTTTTTTTTTTTGAACAAACAAAAATCCCTCAGCCCTCATGACGGAAAAAACCCTCACTGAACTTTTAAGTGCTGGAGGCATTTAAACTGTTTGCTTTAGATAGTAAAATAGCTCTTCCACTAAGGAGAAACACAGGGTAGAGGACTGGTCAACACGTAGAAGAAAAGTGTCTCTCTTGTGTAGGCACCTTGTTACAAAACACTAATTGTTGTGTTGTTTGTTTTTTGGTTTTTTGAGGAGGGAGATACAAAATCACTTTGGAGGAAGGCTTCTGAGGATTCACAACTACATAGAAGAACATTTTCAAAGTTATGTTCTTTAATATTTGCACAAGGCCGTAAGCCCTAAGGTTGGATGTTGGTAGTTATCTTTGCACATCTTTATCTTGGCTGTTTCCTGAACATAGAAACTTCTTCCCCCTAGAAATGCATCTTCCTTGGGTAAAGGAGAGGATGCCTGATGGGTCTGTGACTTTGAGAGATTTACTTTGCAACGGGAAGATTCACCTTCATTCTGTGTATATTGCACAGTGTAAAATATTTTCAGATGACGCTGATACAGTATAACCTTAGATCTCTAAATTATAACATGAGATTTGACCTGGATTCTGCCCTAGAGACCCTGTTGGTACTTGAGCAACTCAGATGACTTCCTCAGCTAGTTACAATGTAGCTGTGTATTTTATTAGAGGTGGACAGAGTAGGCAACTGATTGTTGGAACAAATACCAGCTGTAGCAGTCAGTTTTCTCCAGAATGACTTGAATCTGAGCAGGATGTTTTCTGGAAACCAGGCATGACGTGAGCAGGGCTTGTGCAGCTCACTGCAGGTGGAACTGCGGGTGCACCAGGACATTTGTGAAGCTGGGCTCTGGTGGTGGGTGACTCTAAAACCACAAATATGGCTTTACTGCTCTGACAACTCTTTCTGATGTTGTATGATCAGTATAGGAAACCTGGAGCTTTTGGGAAAGCTGGTGTCCACAACTGGGACAGAATTATGTTGTACTGCAGCATGGTAGTGCTAGAGAGCTCTGGGAGAACAGTAATTTTTCATGGAGGTAGGAGTTGCCAGGGTAGGATGTTCAGGTTGAAGACACTTTCTTTCCCTTGTGGTTTTTGGATGCTGTTTGCACAGTGTGGTGTCTGATTTTATTATTTTCTTCTGAAATAATAGTGCTGTAATATACAACACCTTTGTCTACCAAATGGTGTTTTAAAATGCTATAGAAGCTGAAATCACTTAAACTGACCTTGGAAAAGAAAGTGGACTGGTGGTTCAAACAAGTACAAGGTTCTCACTTATACTTCTGTGTCTTTTGAAGTTGGCCTGTCCACTACCAGAGTCTTTCCTTTCTAAATCCCTCCACAGCTGTTCTTCCTTTTTTCCCCCCTTGATTTTATGGCATCTACAGAGAGTCAGTTTGGTGGTTGTTCCTGCCCCCTGCCCTTGACTTGCAGGGGCAAGACTGGAGTCTTTTGCCCCACTGAACCTCCCATGCAGTAAAACCTAAACCATCCACCTTGAAGGAGAAAATTTGTCAGAAAAACTCTGAATTGCTCCAAATATGATCCTACTCTAATGCATAAGCATCGAGTAGACTGTAGTTAACTGCTGCATTGGAAAGAGACAGAAAACAGCACTTTTAAAAAGCAGTTCTCTGAGCATTTCTGTTGAAGGCAGAACTGCACCCAGCCAGCTGACATGGGAGCTGGAGGGACAGGGATGGTGGCTGCTGTTTGCTCATCCCTTGTGGTCCTATAGCCTGTGGCAAGCCTTCAGTGCTCTTTGTGCTGCTGTGTGGAAATAAATCCCAGTTCAAAAGTAGTTTTCAACTTAATCTTTCTTTTATTAGGGAGTGGAGCCTTAGGACTATGAGTTGATTTGAAGTTCAGCATTAGCTTCCCCTTACTCACAGAATAAGGCTTTTCAACTACGAAATTAAACTATAATTCAGGCAAAGCATTTAATGATATTGTGTACTGGGTGAGGCAAATTTAACTTAGAAAGCCTGAGTGCTACTTTAGAGAGCATAATTTAGTAGATTTACTTTATCAGTCAGAAACAAAACCAAAAGGGAACCTTCTTCAACAAAGAAGTGGAATTAGTGCCCATGTTGCTGAGTGTACAATCTAATCCAAAATCCTGTGTCAGAGGAACTGTATCTTCGCATGTTCCTTCATATCAATTCTCCAAATTTTGACTCTGAGAGGCTTTTTACAAACATTTTTATAATCATTTGTTTCTAAGAATGAGAACTTATTTTTTTAAACAGTTTGAAATGTGCTCTCCTGTCCAGGTCATTCAAGCACAGTGTGCAAAAACCAAATAGTGTGTTTTCTGGACTTCCCAATTACCACAGGAGTCACCAAGTGACCAAAGTGATTCTTGCAGAATTCTGCTTACATCCACTGATGCAACAGCCTACAGCTATATGCAGCACGTGGGTTTTGCCCAAAGCAGTTATTTTTAATGACTTGTTCCAAAACATCTGAAAATGCTTTGGCGTACATGCCTGATACAGTCTTCACTAAAAGCCTATTCCAAAATGCTGTGCTGGATAAAGCATGATAAAACCCAACATTCTTATTCATGTGCTCTATTGGTTTTATGGGATATTCAGGACAAAATCCAGCTGCCCTACTGCTGTATGGAAGGAGGCTGTGTGTAGCTGGGTGCTGCTGGCATGCTCCTTCTCCGAGCCTCTTCCACCTCCTTCCTTGGGAAGGCTGGACTGGGCTGCCCCTCCAGCAAAACATCCCTGTCCTCTCTAGTTGTTCTCCTCCCGTGGCCCTACATTTAAGAGTTAGGGGAATTGAGATTTCCGTGTGATTTCATGAATTCATGGTGATCACAGCTGCAGGTGGCTTTTTGCACCACCCCTTAGGCTTGGATGGCCCCTTCCAGAGGCTGGGAGTCAAGTCCCTGTCATCTGCATGTTTCTGCCATAATCCCTAAAATAGTCCATTATAGCATAAGAGTAAGGCTTTCTCTTTGGCATGCTGAACCACAGGTGGTTATGTAGTTAAACTGGAAGATGTGAAACCTAGCAAAAGGGGCTAAAATGCTCTTGGGCTGACCTTGTGGCATAATCCCAGCTAAGCCTGTGACTGTAGCTTCGAAGAAGGGTGGCTGCAGGTATGCAGGTATGTGATTTTCAGGTGGTTTTGTATGTGGTAGCTCCTCTGAACCTGACAGTGAGGTTCCTGCTGAAATAGCAGCTTTGGGGTGGATGATTTTCAGTTTCAGTGAAATTATAGTTTAATTGGTAACTTGCTGTTTTAACTTGGTTGCACATGTGGCAAAGGCAGCTGGAAGCTACTGTGCTTTTTTTTTTCCTCTCAGCATTGGCATGCTCAGGGACGGCTTTGATGTGCTGGATTTTATGAAATGATGCTGTTGAAGCATCAGTAGTTCTCCCAGATCCACAGGAATTAATTTTCAAGCAGAAATTATGTAATCTACAGGAAGATCTATGGTTAAATCTAATGGAACTCCTCGAACTAACCTTGAGGCATCGTGACACCTGATCTCCCATAATCCGGTGGGAAGACTCAGAGTTGTTCTTCTAATCCATGTTGCAGCCAGGCTGTATTTCGTGTCACTTCTGTGAATTTTGAAGAGTCCCAGGAGTTAAATTATTTTTGGGGTGTGGCTCTTTTTCAGGGAGAGGAGCTCCTATGGGATAAATAGTCTGCAAACCAGAGAATCACCAAAGGGCCAAGACAAAGGTATATTTTTATGCTTAACCATGGTTCCCTCTGAAAGCTCGGTGGTAAAAATAACAAAATTTGAGCAAGGCTGTGAGTCTAAGACATGCCTTGCTTTCATCTCAGTAGTGCTAAGAGCAGGGTGTGAATCACTTGTGTTGTCTCCGTAGGCAGCAAAATGTATTTTTGGACTGAAAGCAACAGCCTCGTGAAAACATTAGCCAGTAACTTGGACACTGTCACTGCATTGCCCCTGTCCTTGTCTTCAGTCATGGGAAATATGCAGAGAGATGTCTGCAGATGTCTTATCTTCCCTTACTTTTGTAGCTGAAACCTTTTATGGTTTTGCTTATATAGACAGAGGTATATCCTAGGAGTTCATGGACTAATCCTGCCTGCAATATTGGAATTTTGTTTGAAGGAGAGATTTCTGCGTCTCTTGTTAAATGTGGCTTTTGGGGTCTCTTTCATCTCCTGGTAACTTCCATAAAAGCAGGGTTGGACCTTGCATGCTTTGTGGTACGAGTGGTCAAAATGCTTTCAGTGCCTGTTTTAAGGCAGGTTTGTTACCATCTCAATTTCTGCGTGGAGCTGGCGTATCGGCAGCTCTGCCAGTGACCCTTGGTAGCTAGTGAAAGCTTTATGTCCAAATACTTGCCAAGACACTTAACTGGGCACAGTATTGTCTGGGTGGTTGGATTCCAGTGCTTGTTAAACCTGATGGGATTTGCTGGTGAAGCCCAGGGCAATAAATCAGTGCAGTGTTTTCTCCATTGTAAACTGTGAGAGAGCTGGTGTCACAGCTGCTTACTCAGCACACAGGAGCCAAACCAGTGTGTAGTACAGAGACTGACCAGGGAAAACAAGTGTTGTGGTAGCAGCATTCAGCTCCCCATGCCAGTGGGCAATGGAGGAATGTTACTGATGTTAACCAGTATCTCAAAACTAACACTATGAAATTAGTGCTTAGCATCACAAAAATCTTGGAACAGCAGAGTAGAAAATTCAGTTTCTGAAGAAAGTGGTCTCTTGCCTTTCTGTTCAGTATTGCCTAGAACAGAGTAAATCGGTTGGTTGAGTTTTGTCTGGAGTCCAGGAGCACAGATTGGCAGCAAAATCCACGATACCCTGTCCTGGATACATTTTTCAGCAATCCTAATGCTTACTAAGTCACACAAATTCACTTTATATACCATTATGATCTGCCCATCAGATGGGCAGTCTGTTCAAGTCCTCGATGGGGAGAAGTGTGCAGTGCTGCTGACACTGGCCTGTGTGTGCAGCGCAGCTGATGGGTTGGCTGAGATGCTGCCGAGTACTGGCTCTGGCACTGCTTGGATCCTGCTGTAATCCAGGCTGCCCTCCCAATGCTTGCTTGCACAGCTGAGATATGGGAATATCAGCGGCTTTAAAAAAAATGAAGTGGGTTTGCTTGACCTACCAAAATTGTTGAACAGATACCCACACCCACAAGAAGAGCTTTTTAGTGTGTAGCTGCTATCATACTTATTTGTTGGATTATTTTCTTCTAAGCCCCAAAATGGGGAAACTGCTGTGATAAGTGATTGGAATTTCCTCAGTACATTGTTCAAACTGTGACTGTTGGGCAGAGTTGTAATTTTCTATTTCTGTATGTCAGACAGCAATTGTGGCTTGTGCTAAGTTAGTATTATCATGCATATGGCTACTCATTCCCTGGACTGTGGGTGAGGGATCATGGGGTGCAGTGCAGGGGGGAGACCAGGGGGCAGATGGGGCAGTCCAGGGCCCCTCTCCAACTCGTGGCCAATGGCTGCATTTGGTAGCCATGTGCCCCCTCCCCACCCGTCCTGCCCACACCCCTGTACTTATGGCGGTGGTGTGCAGGAACATGGGAAGATGCAAATACAGTATAGAACTTCCTTCTAAGCTGTGGGTTTTATGCTTTCTTCATGTTATCTTCCGTCAAGATCTCTTCTCCCTTCTTTCTCCATTTTTTTTCTTTTTTTTTTTTTTTTTGAGGGGCTGCTGGGAGAGGAGTGTGTTGTCCTGCTTTGTCTTCCAGCTTTTATTATTACATTGTTCCTTGCAGGGGCTGTTGTCATTCCTGCCTTGCAGCTGAAACACAAGATCTCTGCTCCTCCTGGGCTTGTCCTGCAGTTTCTTGCTATGTTTTGGGGAAATACCTCTATTGCAGAGTTTTCTTCTTTCCCCACCACTGTATACTTACTTCCTCATCCTTTTTGTGTTTGGTTCCTCCCCCTCACCCCCTTCATTTCTGTGCTGTAACTGCTACATCCTTTAGTTCACCTTTGCTAACTCATCTATTTGCTTTCTTCTCTTTTTTCATGTGTAACTGAATTTTTTTCTTACATCTGAGTTGTTGAGTCTCAAGTACCCAACATGCAGAGCCTGGGAGGGGGCAGTGGAAGGAGGTGGGCTCTGTTCTGACCAGGGAGCCAGCAGTGCTTGTGTATTGCAGGCACTGGCATGCATCCTACACTAGCTGTGGGTTTCCAGCTACAGCTGTAGTGTGACAGAAGACTTGTCTCTTCGGATCATATCGTGGGTGGTGATGGAAGTGAACTACTTGGTATTTTCTCCTCCAGCACACGAGAGACATGAAGAGAGGAAGTTTGTGTTCGAGTGCAGTTCTCTGCTTGTAAATGCTCGAGCTCTTGTTTATTTATCAGCATGGATAAATCCCTGTTGTGATGACCTTTTCCCACTTGTGTTTGAGGTGATGCTGTCAGCAGCTGGGTTCTTGCTCCCTGTGGTCTTCTGAGAGCTGCCCTGCCTCCTGTCCAGGGCTTGGCAGAGGAGCTGTAGTAGATATAATTTTGCTCCTGTCATTAGAATTTTGTCCTCTCTTGCTTTTAGCATTTTTGTGTAGAATTTTGATGAACTCAATAATCTTGTAAGATGCAAAACATTCCAAACCCCTAAAAGTCTGAAGTCAGGTTTGGTTTTCTTTCTTTGTCTCCTTTATTTCTAGGTGCCTTTGTTGTCTGCTGGACGCCTGGCCTGGTCGTCTTACTGCTTGATGGTCTGAACTGTACCTACTGTGGGATTCAGAATGTTAAAAGATGGTTTCTTCTCCTGGCCCTGTTGAACTCTGTCATGAATCCAATAATTTATTCATACAAAGATGATGAGATGTGGGCTACCATGAAAAGGATGATTTTCTGCTCCTCTGAGGATAAGAGTCAGGACAGACGCTCATCTCGGATCCCCTCAACAGTTCTCTGCAGGAGCACGGATACCTCAGGTCACTACATTGAAGATGGCATTATTCAAGGAACAATCTGTGGAAAAGGAGATCTTGGTAACAAAGGAAACTCCTGAGCTATGCAAAGAGCTGACTTGGCTGCAAAAGGAGAGGGGGAAGGGAGAGGCTTTGTTAAGAGAAGATTGACTGGCAAAGCTAGTAAACAATATATCCACTTTGTTCCAGAGCCTCAACTCCAGTGTTAACAAAAGTTCTTATAAATAATTGCCTGATGGAAAAACACTTTGTAATGAAGAAAACTTTCTGTGCTGCCATCTTTCTCCTTTTTTTCTTTTAAGTACATGAAATTGTTTTTTCATGTGAACGGAATAAATACCTCTCTGAGACTTCTTGTGCATGGAAGCAAAATGTTGAGCAATGTACTAAGACCCTCCTTAAGCTCCTACGGAGAAAATAAACCTGCCTGACTGTGCAGGTTTGGCATTCATTGAGTATTTATGCTTTGAACAGTTTCTGTGCATCTTGAGAAGGATTGTAGGCTTGGTTGGACAGAATCGTGACCTGTTTTCTTGTTTTATGAAGTTCATGAAATAGTTCATGCTTACATCCTTCTTCTTCCTCCATATCTTGCTTTCAAAATAGGTACTTTGATGGTTTATTAAAGCTATGCCAGAAACCTGGCTGTGATGGGATAGCCAGACCAGACATCAGAGTGTGTGAGTATGTCTGACCGTGGATTGTCAGGATCTGAGAGTACAGAAAGCACAAAAGCCATTATTACTTCCATAGTGGGGTGAGTGCTGCAAGGGGAGACATTGCACTCTCTGCTGCTGTTGTGTAGGCAGGTGTTGAGGGTGGATTAACAGAAAAGCAGTGAGGCTCATTATGCTCATTTCTTACTTCCTCAGATAATATCAAATGGGTGTGCTCACTCTTCTTTACCTGCTGTGCCGCTGAGAGAAATGAGATCCAAAACTCTGTTTTACTAGGGTGAACTTTTAAGGGAAGTTTAAATACACATATATACAGGTTCATTCAGCTACTTAAAATAGAAATTAATTTACAGAAAAAAAAACCCTGAAACCAATTAAAACCCCTATAAGAGTACAGTATGCATTGGTTGTCAGACCTTGTCTGGACCACATTTAACCTCCAATTTGCAAACAGATCTTACTGGAACAGGTACTTGAGGAAGAGGCCATGAAACAGTGAGCAATGAAGGGCATTCAGCATTGTGACTAATCAAATCTAGCACTGGTGAAGCCACAACCTAAACAGCTGAAGTTCTGACTCATGGAGTATGCTCTAAGGGAGGATCTAGCAATATAAAGCTCTAGGGTAAACTTGTAAAATTTAAACTTTTAAATTAAAAATTGGATTGTAGATTTCTCAGTACTCTAAAAACCTGGCTCCTGCTGTCTGGTTTCAGCAGCAGTGAGCTCCCTGTCTTAATTTCAAAAGGAGTTACTTGACTTGCCTCCTAGAGAAAATGTAATCCATGGTAGTAAGGCAGGTGACCACAACCAGAGGTCACTTTGAAAAGTTTTGGAAATTTTGACCACTTGGAATTGCCAGAAAACAACACCAAAAGCGTATTGTATGAAGCTGAAAGTCAGCTGTGATTTGGACAAATTCCTCCTCTGGTGCAACTTGAATGTGGATATCTGGACTGTGTGGGTCAAAAGAGAACTGGCACTTGGGCACAAAGGCCAAGTAGTGGATTTGTAGAATGCACTGGGGGATTTCATAGCAGCCCTTAGCTTACAAACACAGCAAGGCTCTGTTTGGAGAGCTCTCCCAAAACGTGCATTATCTCATAGGGATGTGGCCCAGTATTCAAGGTAGATGCTGTATTTGAGTAATGCTAAAAACCTTTACACGTTTTTTGCCATTATAATGCAATTTTCTTGTGCAAATACTACTTCACTGCTTTGGTGTTTTGAAAAGTATGTAAAATGGTGCTTTGTAGAGGCAGTGGTGTGGTGAGTTGACTCTGGCTGGAGACCAGGTGCCCACCAAAGCTGCTCCATCACTCCTCTCTTCACTGGACAGGAGAGAGAAAATATAAAAAAAGGACAGGGGGAGATTGGTCACTAATTACAGACTTGGCTTGGGGCAAAATTAAATTATTATTAATCAGATCAGAGTAGTATAATGAGAAATAAAACCAAATCTTAAAAATACTTTCCTCCCATCCCTCCCTTCTTCCCAGGCTTACCTTTACTCCTGATCTTCACTATCTTCATCCCACAATGGTGCAGGGGGACAGAGAATGTATCAGTTCCTCAGTCTCTGCCACTTCTTCCTCCTCATGGTGAGGATTCCTCACACTCCTGCCCTGCTCCATCATGGGGCCCTTCTTACAGTTCTCCATGAACTTCTCCAACGTGAGTTCTTCCCACAGGCTGCAGTTCTTCACAAACCGCTCCAGTGTGGCTCCCTACCATGGGATGCAGTCTTTCAGAACAGGCTGTTCCAGTGTAAGTTCCCTGTGGGATCACAAGTCCTGACATCAAACCTGCTCCAGCATGGGCTTTCCATGTGATCACAGCCTCCTCTGGGCATTCCCCTGCTCCAGCATGGGCTCCTCCACAGGCTGTAGGTAGCTATCTGCTCCACCATGGCCTCCACGTCAGGGGCACGGCTGTCTCACCATAGTTTGCACCACAGGCTCCAGGGCAATCTCTGCTCTGGTGTGTGGAGCACCTTCTCTGCCTCCTTCCTCACTGACCTTGGTGTTGACACTGTGGTTTCTCTCCTCTCTTCAGCTGCTGTTGCACAAGTTTTTTTCACCTGTCTTAAATACGTTATCCCAAAGGTGCTTCCACTGCTGCTGTTGGACTCAGCTTTGGCCAGTGGTGGGTCTGTCTTGGAGCTGGCTGGCATTGGCTCTGTCAGGAATAGGGGAAGCTTCTACTGTCTTCTCACAAAAGCCACCACTGTAGCCCTCTCTGCTACCAAAAGCTTGCCATGCAAACCCAACACAGGTGGCATTGCCAGGGTGTAGCATGTCCCTACAGCTACCTGCAGTGTACAGTTTGTCTTAGCTAGGCTGAAGCTCTGTATGCAAAGCTAATGGAAAATAAAATGCTGCTTCAAAATAAAATTCTTGTTTTGTTTCCTGTTTGAATGATGATTGAACACCATTGATGGGGAAATGTTGTTTCATGTTACTATGGGGCAGGGGTAGGAGTGGGGGATGTTTCAATAAAATTTTCATGTTTACTAGCAATACTAAGCAGTGTATAATTTGGTTGAATCAGGCCCGGAAGAGAGCTTGGATGAAGATCTTGAACATCTGCAGCAGTAAACACTAGGTCTCTCCTGCAGAGCTTGGGATTCAGACTGCACAATAACTACATGTGGATGATTTTTCCAGGTAAGCAGGAAAAGGTGACTTCTGTAAAGAACCTTATTTGTAGAGCACTTCATGCAGTAGACTCCTGGTCTGGATTAAAGTCTGAGAGGTATTACCAATCATTCTGCTATAAGTAACTGGGAGGGTTTGAGGTCTCTTTCTCTTGTCTCATTAAAAAAAAAAAAGCCCAACAAACAAACAAAAAAAATCAATCAAAAAACCCCCTCCGAAAGTCCCAACAAAACAAACCCCAAAAGTTTGCAAACTGGTGCTTGGAGAATGGTACCATTTGCAGTGGCATGCCCTTTGTTTCTGCAGGAGCTGCTACCTTATGGTCTACTGCTATAAATTGCAGTGTGACATGACTGGAACAGGAAACTGATCTTGCATCAAACTTTCCTACGAACTGCTACAGCACAGACTGTCTAATGTTTCCTATATCAAACTGTCTAAACGTTCACCTACTCACATAGCGGGGAATTCCTTATTAACTCCATAAACATTTATCAGAATAGTTTGTCTCAAGGAAACCATTAAAGTACTATTTATACTTGAGTTAAAAAAAATAGCAAACGTCAATTGGCGAAAGCAAGTTCTGTAGGGTTTCCCTGTTCCTTTTTTCACTAATATCCCATAATATCAGTATCTTCTGGCTTTGCATGTGCCTGATCCTATTTATATATGTCAGTGTACATCATACTGGGGAAGACTTTAGGGTGAACACTCACAGAAATCCGAGGATGTTAGGAGGCAGAGGAAGGCAAGGGAAGAGTTACCATTAAGTTAGATAGTTACAAGGTTTTGTGTGTTCCTGCTGATGCTGGAGGCCTTTCTCGTGCCTGAGAGAGCCTTGTGAGCTGCTGCATTGCAGCAAATAGCAGGCAGATGCTTCTAAGACAACATCTTCATAGCAATTATGGTTTGAAAACCTTTGTGATATTCTCCTGTTTTTTTCTCTCTCCATCTGCTCCCAAACCAAAGTTGCTTTTCCAGTTGATCATTTGGTCCAGGAAGAAACGCTCCACAGCTTTTCCCAGGGCAAAGATGTATGGTCTGTCCTCTGTGGTTTGCTCTCCCATAAAGCCTGTGTGGTCACAATCATTGCAGATGCTTTTCAGAGAACTATTATTAAAAGCTGGGAACAATGAGGTTTTATTTTACATGATAGATCTTTTGAATCTTTCTGGATAAGCAGCTAGACTGATCATTGTTTAATAGCTGTGTGCGTGGGAGAGAAGTTTCCCTAATATCTGTGCTGTCAGTTTGACCTGGGTGGTGTGGGTGATGAGTCCCTCTGGGAGAGCAGCCAAATTGCTACAGCTTAAGTGACTCTAGACCATGGGTTTTGCATTGCTTTGGGGCTGCTTTACTTTCCCTATGTATGGGGTTTTTTATGAGTTTGGGGTTTTTTTCGTAATTCCAGCAGACTGGTGCAATACATCAGTATTTGTGCATATGACAGCTTGTGCATGTATTTGAACTGCAAAATTTATGGCAGCTGTGTGATATGATGGTGCCTTTCTCTGATCAGATCCTTATTTTATATATATTTGTACTTTTCTTTTAAACTTAAAACTCTCTTCCAAGTAGCCATTAACTGTAGGGGCGGTACTTTTGATATGATTTGCACAGTTTTAGTGAATTCTGCATGGAGATTCTAAGCTACTGGTTATTGGAAAATAATGGAGGAAGGATCATTTTAAACTTGTCTTATTTCTTATGTTCTTCCCCTGTGGTTCTGGCTATTGGCCACTATCCTAGCAGATGCAGTGCAGGATCAGCCTTTGGTTTGGCCCCAACTGCTGCTTGAAAGATTAGAGCCAAAAAGTGAAAATATATGAAAATGTTAAAAAGAAGAAGGCAGGGAAATTCTGTTATTTATCCTAGCCTATAATTCTAATTAAATCACTTGATCACTAATTGATCCCACTTTCCCCTGTGCACCTACTCCTCCTTATTCTGGTGCAGCCATTTGTGAGACTAAATGGTGAACTGTAGTAGGTCTGAAAAATAACCTGGATGATACACATCACTAGTAACTACAGAAGATTTTCCACTTGTCTTGAGCCAGCAGCTCCATTATTTCCTCTTCTTGCTATCTGGAGTCATACAGATTACTTATTTTCTAGAAATCTTTGTAAAACTGTCCTCCTTAAATGCTACACTTTGCAGTGACTAGGCATGCTTCTATCATGGGAAAAGAAAAAAAACATCTGGAAATGAGGAATTAGGTCATAATAGTTTACCCTCACCCCCAAGATCTTTTGAAAGATAGGGAATTTAGATACTTTTATGCTTTGACTCATTCTTCAAGACATCTGGCCTATCTTTCAAGTAGCAATTGATCCCTGGCTTCTTTTGTACACATTTTTATAATATTGATAGTGCTTTTTCATTGCAGCAGGCAGAAGCATCTGGTTTTTTCCAGCCTATTTAGAAGTGCTACTTTGCAGCTCATAGATACTCTATTTTGAATTGTCTTGTATGTGTGTTCATGCATTTCCTCCTCTGTGTGTTGAAATAAATTAATTTTCAAACTAACCTCTGCTGTATTTAGCACAGACAACTATGTTAGGGACAACTCTTTTTTCGTAGTCTTTTCTATAATCCCAATCATGCATTTAGGATTCTGATATATGGCACTATAAGAATGTCAACATGCAAAATAAAAAAAGCACAAATCACTTATTAATTGTTCTCAGCAATAGCTGTGTTTTAGCTTAACTGTTAATTTCACTGAAACCATAGATATGGTCTAACTTCTCTAAAAAAACCAAAAGGTATAAACAAAAACTCCCATTAAAAAAACTATGGCAAAACAAACAACGCCTGCACCTCCAAAAAACCCCAAAGGAAACCTAACACTGTGCATATCTGTAGGCCAGGAGCAAGTCAGCACACTTACCATCCCTGACCTTTAGCTCACCTGACTTGCTTTGAGATATATGAAAATATGGAAGTCTTGTTTCTGAGCACAGATAATTGCCTTGGGGTTTGGTGGGTGATTCCTGGGAATGTGCTTCTCATCTAGAGAGGTTCTTTAGCTTTTCTCCTAAAGCTGATGTGGAAGGAGATGGGATACTGGCCTGGGTACATCATTGTTGTCTCACCTGTTATTGGATTTCCTATGTATAATAGTTAAGAATATATATCTACCGTGTTGTCCCTAAATGTTAAGATTCTTTTGCATATGCTAGACTTTCACAGTACTGTAGCACTAATTTTATCTCCAGGTTCCATTTGTATTTATGCAAACAAACGCTTGGTGTGTTGGCTTTACTTAGATTTCTATGAGGAATATGTTCTGTTGCTAAAGGATGTCAAAATGCATGGAAGTGAAAAGGCTTGACCTCCAGAGATGGAAATGTTATTAATGCTTAAATGATTCTATTCAAATCCCAGTTAATGCATCAGTTGTTACAAATGTTACTGTATTTGTTCATGCGGCACACTCTGTGATACTGGGCTGGGATTTTCCCACAGGTACAAATGAGTTAATTTAATTAGAAACATAAGGTTTTCTGCCTATAGGGATACAAGGCCCATGGACTGTGAACTTGCAGTAGCTCATCCCCAAGCTTAGCTTTAACTTTCTGCACAGTTACGTTGCTTTCAGCAGACCCTTTTCTGTGAAAGGAGCCCTGTGTGTGTTGGCATTTGTGAGGTTAAGAATTTAATGTCATGGTTTAGATGGTAAAGTTTTGCTATATGGGAAACTGTCCCTATAGCAAAAGGCACAGCAGCAGCAGGCTGGCTGCCTTCATACACCAGCCCCTCACAGATACAATTACTGATTTTATAGAGGAAATCCAGCACAAATTTCCAGTGTTGGATTATGTCCCAAATTTGACCTATGTTGTTTTGTCTTATTTTCTCCTTTAGTATCTCTTTGCACAGTCCATGTAATTTTTTGTGTGTTCTGCTTTGTTCTTCAAAGCACAGATCTCTCTAAACAAATAAATTCCAGCAGTATTGGGTCCTAAAGCAACCCTTCAATTTCACAGGCCAGAGAACCACAAAATGAAATAAATATGGTTGAACAGAGATTTTAGTCTTGGGTTCTTGCAAGGTCAGAATACCAACAATAACAAAAATAGTTAAGTTTGCATGTATTAGTTCAAAATGTTGGAGAATAATTGGCAGAAGAAAAGTAGACCCTAAGCTTATGACTAATTTTTGCAGTTAAAAAAAATGAGTAGGGAGTTCTAAACTGTTGATTTGTGAGTTTTCTGAACAGCAGAAGCATAGAAATCTGTTTTCTGATTGACTTCTCTGAACTGGAGAGAAGCTGCTGTGGGCATTCAGCTCCTTCCCAGCATGAGGGGATCCAGGCAGGAGGGTGATCTCCTGAACCCCTTCCCCTGGCTAAGTTCCTGCCCACATTTTTGTCTCCATGGGTACGAGGAGCTTTGCTGATTCACAGAAACTAAGCCAAGCCCAAGGATGGAGGAACTTCTGCAGAACACAGTGTGAGCTCTGGCTGGAGACTTTCTGGTAAGTGCTTATGCCCCCTGTCCCCAGTGGTGGTTGAGGTTGCCCCCCAGTCCTTTCTTCTACAGAGAAGGGGACTTTTCATTGGGCTGCTCAGCTACTAGCTGTGGTTGTAAGCCCTTTTTTTCCGAATGGGATCGGGCCATCCCAGTGGTGTTGTGGGTGTTCACAGCCTCAGCTGTCACATTCAGGGGCAGCAGTACCAGGTACTGACACTCAGTGCCCTTACAAAAGGGTAGGAAGCTGAAAGGAATAATAAGAGGTGACTACTCAGTGTCTCAAAGGATTTAAACCCAAATGACTTAGTGAGAATTGCCAGACAGGAGTCTCTGGTGGATGACAATTGACTTCTCTCTCCCCCTCTTCTCTTGCCCTCTGTCCCTTCTCACCCTTTGCAACAGCAGTGTGAGCTTTGGTGTTGAAGTCTGAAGAACTTTTAACCAATGAAGGCAAACACTGATTAGAAGAGGTGCCAGGGATGAGATAACACCAGGATTTGGTATAAGCAGTTCATCCTCCCCTGCGGCAGTCAGACCGAATATTTTGACTTGCTACAATAATTTCCTGTGGGCTGATAACCACTGATTCAATAAAAATGGTAGTAACAGGCTCCATCAGGAGCTGTCCTGAAGGGCTGTTGATTCATTTAATCCCACAATAAGGATTGAGTGAGCTGTTATTTCAAAAGCAAGCTGGATCTAGCATGTATTTGTATCAACATGCCAAAGATGACACAACTGCTGCCTCACCCAGCCCAGCAAAGTGGGGTTTTGCTAATGCTTTATTTGGTCTCCATGTTTGGCTGGGAGACAAGCAACTCTCTTCTGATGTGTTGTCTCTATGAATAGTAAATTAAAAACATTCTCTGCAAGGGGGTGGCACTGCTGTGTTCTGTTCATTTGATTTCTGTGTACCTCCCATCTGCATAGGTTCTAGTGGGAGATGCCACTGTGAGGATAAGGACCTTGGGCTTCCTGAGATGCCACAGTGACTGAGACTGCCTGTCCACCAAATGCAGCTGGGAACTCCTTACAATACTTGCCACATTTTCGAAGTGGTGAGGAGAGACAGTGCCTGGCTTCTCTGAAGGAGTCCCGATGGTCCCGGTCAGTCAATGTGCAGCATCTGATTCCCACCTGCACGTGGACTCCTCACAGGTTCCACATCACTGCTCTCCTTGGAGAGCCCACAGGTACTCAGGCATCTTTCCAATTATGGGGTTTAAATTTTTGGCCCTTTAGTTTTTAAGGAATGTTTTTGACATTGTCAAAGTTGAAGCAACTGGAGCTTTCTTTCATCTAGGGGTGAAGTTGACTCAGCTCTGATTTACCCACTTTTACTTAAAGACCATGACTACTACTTCTAAAATGTTACTCATGTAACTGTGTTATTACATTATCTGTAATGTTATTACATTATCTGCTTTTCCATCTGTTAAATGCCATGGTTCCAGCACCAAAAATACCACTGTCTGACAGTAGCAGCTGTCAAAGGTCTATTTAAGCATCTTCAAAAAATAGTAAAACCTGATACCACTAAATATAAACCAAGTTTTGTTATGATAAAGTTTTCTTTGGATGTGGTTTTAGAAATGTTACTATTTATAGCACCTCTGGAATTTTACTTCTGATAGTAGGGAGATTGTATTTATCTATAATTTTAAGTATAATTATTTGCTTATTCTTGGTTTAAATAATGTTATTTTTTATAACCCACATACAAATATATAACCATCTGTGTGAATCTACCCTCAGCATTCTGTGTGGCTGCTTCCCAACTCTGTTGGAACAGCACCTATGACCAGCCTGCTTCACACAGGATAAAAATCTATCACGTGGGCCATGCCCATGTCCCATCTTCTAGGTAACCCCCGTGACCTCATGACAAATCAAAAGTCTAATTATAAGCATAGCTCATGAAGCAGAAGATGCCCTGAACCAAGTCCTGGGTATCACTTAGAAGTGTAAAGCTACAATTCTGTAGTGAATAGTGCACTTAAATGTGAGTGATAATTGGAACAACAAATTAAATGAACCTTGTTTATAATAATTGAGTAGATCTGAAGACTTCTCAAAGCCAGGTGTCCTGTTGTTAAGCATCATCTTATGGACTGTATTTCCTTCAGGAACCTCACAGCCTTGGCTGGGCATGAGCAAACAACCAAAGAGGTTCTGCAACGCTGCAGCTCCACAGTGCTGCACACAGACAAGCTGTGTGTCTGCAGGAGGCTTGGGCACCCTGTCCCTGGTCCTGGGCTGCTCATACACGTCTGTCCCCATGGGCTCAGCACCTGCTGGTCCTTCAGCCCACCTGGAAAATTGCTGAAGAGTACAGCTCTTCCAGTCACAGCCCAGCAGGAACGAGGGCGATAATGTGTTGGCCATCAGCTGCTCTTGGGGTTAGGTCTGTCCCACGAGTAGTCACAGAAGTGAGTGGTGCCTATGGCAGCTCCAGGTCCTGTGAGAGCTGGAAGACACAGCGGCAGCACTGGCAGGTCTCCTGGCATTTCATGGGCATCTCCCTGCTCAAGACTGTGGATGTCTAAAAATGCACTGGAGAAATGAATATTTTAGGGCTAAAACCAGAGATGGGAGGGGGTTCTGCTGGGTCCTGGTCTCTTCCTGGTGGCAACAACTGCAATCTGCTGCCAGGTAAGGCGTATTTTTGATGTGGATTTTTTTCTCTGACAGTGCACCCTTGGTGCTGCCATGGGGCAGCCAGCAGGAGCCACTCTGGGAGGTGGCACGGCACGTTCCCTGCATGGTACACAGCACTCCTGGGGCTCCCCACCCCCATCACCTGGAGCCTGCTGGGATGGCCCAGTGCCTCGGTGGCACCATTGTGTTGTGCCTGCTGGCCATGTGCCACCCTGAGGGGTCCCTCATCACCCTGGGGACTTTGCATGCAGTGCTGATCCTGCCCAGCCCTTGGAAGCCCCTCACGAGGGACTGGGCAGGGGGGGTGACAGGGTGGTTTAGGGAGAGGGCAGGCAGAGGAGTGTAAAGATGGGGCTGTTGATAAAGTCCAACCACCAAACCGGTCTGGAACTGTGTGATTTGGCACACTGCAGGGAGCTGTAGCTAACAACACAAAAGATGAATAATTGCAGGTCATGGCATTCATTCTCTTCATGGCATTCATTCTCTGAATTTAAAAATGATTAAGCTCCTGGTGAGGGCAGGCAGCTGCAGGTTCAGGCTGCCCTCGTCCCCCTGGCCATGGTTAACATGGCACTGACACCCGGCTGGCAAGCAGGCACCTCTCTTCCTCCAGCAGCGCCCTCCACCAGAGCAGGGCTGCCTCAGGGCCTCGCTGTGCCCCCTCCTGCCCTTGGGCTTCGGAGGGGACTGTGCACGACATGAATGCCAAGGGTCCTTCTACTGCTGCTCAGTTCTCAACCCGGATCAGCAGACGCGATGTCAAGCTGTGACATGGGGGTAAGTCACAGCCACCACACAGGCCTGTCTCAAGGAAGTGGTAATGAAAGGGGCAGGGAGGGCGAACATCGACTCCAAACAGGTATGGCCAGCCTGGCGCTTTGTTCTGCTGCTGTCTTGAGTCACGTCCCAGGGAAGTTTCTGTAATGTTGATAAAGGGGATAGTAAAAATAAAAGGTCTGGTTTCCAACTATAAAACTGTAAACTATATAAAACTATTATCAGGATTGTCTTATCTAATTTTACATTCTCTCTCAGTGCTTGCAAGGTACCACATGTGCCCACAAGTGAATCTGTCCTTGAAAAAGAAACAGTAGCTACTGTGAGTTCTTCCAGAAGGCTTGGATTGAATAGGAAATCCCGAGGATGCTGCTAATAAGTGTAAAAATGTTGACTTTGGAACTGCTGCTGTATGTTTCGAGCTAAGAGTCTGTGTGACTTTTGCTGTCAATCCTCAGGGACAATGCTTTGGTACAGTTAATGTGGCACTTCAAAGCCTGAATCTTGTAAGCAGGAGGTTGAAGCTAAAACGGGAGCAAATTAAACCACCAATGTTTGCTAAATGGTTCTTTCCTCTGACTGCTGATGGTCTTTTAGTCCCTTCCCTGTTGGAGTCTAAATGTCTACCGTCTCCTCTCAGAGTTGTGGCATTGCTGGCCCAGGAAAATTAATTATTTTCTTTTGTCTTCCAATTGCTTTGTTTTTTTCCATTTCACTAAACAGCCCTTTGAGAACCCCTTTACTGGCTGTATGTATCTGCTTTTAATGTGCCTTTGCTGCAAAGCTTGCAGAGGTGCCTCCCCAGCTAAAAAAAACCCAACCAAACAAACAAGCAAACAAACAAAAACCCACAGACACAATCAAGTGCAAAAATAGAAAGGGCTATCACAAAAACAAACCATTGAAACATACTGGGTCACAAACCAGATATAAACCACTAGTGCTCGGGTGTTGCAAGCAGAGAAAAAAATAAAAGTTTTGTTCTAAGATCTGTTAATGGGATGATTGCACCAGCAGCATGGGGGCTCGACAGTGGGAGGCCACATTCAGGACACTGGGTTCAACTTTCCGGACAAACTGGGAGGTGCCCAGAGGGCAGCAACACACCTGGCAGTTGCAGAAAATATGACCACTGATGAAAGTCTGAAGGAATAGAGCTGAGCACTAGACCTTTCTCATTGGAGAGGATAAGCACTGTTACTGAGTGTTAAAGAGAAGAGATGGGTGTGCATGTTGGAGCCTCAGGTATGGTTAAGTATATCGATTTAGACAGAATAATCTTAGGTTTCTTCCAGTGCTGTGTTATGGGACCTTCCTGTGTTATTGCACCAAATGGGGCTTTAAAATTTTCATCCTACTTGTTTTACAGGATGAGTTGGGAGGAAGGCAGGCCGGCAGCCACAGCACAAGCCCTTACAACCACTGTTCCCAGATCCCACTTCTGGTTCCACGCTCGCCCTGAACAGTGTTATCTGAAGGTAATAGTCCTATGATTCCTGTCCTTCTTAAAAGGGTTAAAAGCTAAACTCTTTCCTGAAGCAGGCTGAGATCTCTGTGTGAGTGGGACTAAAGATCTGCAAAGCAAAATTATGTTGCTGTTAAGGCAGCAGGAGGGATAAACTATCCTGGTTCATAATATAAATATTTGCAGTGACAAACAGGGGCAAGAGTAACTGGAGAAAAATTTGGAAGACTCATGCTGTTACTGTTGTTTTTTGAAGTTTGCTGTCCTGCAATACCTTTTAAATAATTCTATGGCAACTGTGGCACAACAAACCCCACATCCCCTTCCACTCAGTTACTTAGACCAGCACTGAAATGGAGGTTGGTCCCTAAGTCTTTATGGCTACAGCGTTTTAGCCAAAGCTCAAGTCTAGAGGAGCTGGGTCCTGCTTCTTTCTTTGCCTAATTTAAGAAAATAAAAATAAAATAAAAGATGTTATGGAAATTAATACCAGTCAGTTACCTGGTTTATTATTAAAAGATAGCTCTGAGCATCTGAGTGCTAGGCCACTCAGTAATTAAAAAACATCTCAGAACCATGAAGGAAGCTGTGCCCTACACACTCCCATTTCAGACAGAACAATCACAGAAAACAGATACTAAAAATAGCAGACATGGGGTTAATGAGTGCTGGCTCACCTGCCTGAACACCTGCAGTGTTTATATCCCACTTCACTCCCTGCTTTGCAAATTCATACCAAATAAGAAATCTCCAAGCTCTTCCTCCAGCCCCAGTTGAGTTTGCCTCCCGGGAGGCAGCCCCGCCGTGCGGGACCTGCAGCTCTGCAGCTCGGTCACCAGGCGGCGGCGACCGCTCAGCGACAAGGCACCGCGGATGGGCTGCACTGCCGGAACTGCTCACCACAGCGGCTTAGCCTGTGACTCACTAATTGAGCATCTGCTAATTCTTAGCACAGTATGCAGGGCTATAAAACCTATGACAAAACATGGAGGGAGACACATGCTTACAGGGGGAAGCTAAATGGATTCTGTGTACAAGATACTGCTGGGTCTTAATCCAAGCTTGTACAGTCAATTAATACTCTGATCTCTGAATTTTGTTTCTGCAAATGCCACATTTTTCCATGCTCCTCCACTAAAACCACATAAACTCTATTATCTAGTGTTAGATATAGGGTTGTTTGAAGACATTGTTATGTCGTGGTTTAGGAATGGTACTCTCCCATTTGGTGTTCCCACTGAAACCACTCGCTCACTCCCTCCTCCCCCTTCCCTTCCTCTGTGGATGGAGAGAATTGGAGGTACAAAAGGTAAAGATCATGGGCTGAGATAAGAACAATTTACTGGAAACAGTGATGACATAAGAAAACAAACAGCAACAGTATTAATGACAAAACTGTACAAGAAAGAGGAGAGTGGTTCACATGTAAATGCTTACCAAAGAGCCTGACCCCACCTGACCAGAAGGAACCCCTGGACCCTCGCCCTGTCCTGGCCATGCCCCTTCTGGCTACTGCAAACACTAACCCTGTCCTGGCTGGAAGCAGGACATGTGAACATAAGAGACTTCTCTTGAGCAGGTTCTTTGGAAAACCTACATTGACCTTGAAATTGAGCAAGGGGAGTACAAGAAAACAAGAAACCTTTACCGCAAGTTACTTTAGCAGATACAGCACGTCAAGGAACATGTGGGCACCCAGGACACAGAATTGGTCTTGAATCTGGTCCACAATGAGAAAAACCCTTGACTGCCTTGCATGTACGGCTTCTTCAACTCAACAGTGAACAATTCAATCCTATGCCTGTGCCATGAAGAGAGGAAAGACTTTTCTCCAAGTTTCTTGGGTATTGTACAGTATTTTCACTGGTCATGAATAAATGCATTTAAAGAGTCTTTACTATGACTGATCTCAGGTACTTTGGTTTGAAAGAATACCAAGAAAACGACACAGGAGGTAATTCCATTTTAATAGTCTCTGAATTTCCAATATTTGAAAGGAAAAATAACAGAGTAAGTGTGACAGTATACAGCCATTACCTACAGAAGCAGTGTTAGTCAGCTTCTCAACATTGTTTTTTGGTATTTCGAGGGAAAAACATTCAGCCTAAAATTTCTCATCTGTAAGTTCTTTGGAGGTTGAGGGGGACAGACCTGACACTTAGTAAGTTGCCTGAGAATCACAGCTTACAGTTACTCAATGTCTTCTGGCCTCACTGGATGAGGCAGAGGTATAACTGATTTCTTCTCTGTATCTCTGGAAAGAGCTTTCCTCATATCTGTGGCAAAAGGAAAAAATGCTATTATAGTTACAGTGGTCATTGTACAAAGCCATATGAAGTGAATTCTCTATTAAAATAAGATCATTTTTAATCAAGAAAATTTCCTAGAATCACAGAATACCTCAAGTTGGAAGGACCCATAAGGATCCAACTCCCTGCTTCACACAGGACTACCTAAAACTAAACCATATGGTTAAGAGCATTGTCCAGACTCTTCCTGAACTCTGATGGGCTTGGTGTCATGACCATTTCCCTGGAGAGCCCGTTATAGTTACCAACCACCCTCTCAGTGAAGAGCCTTTTCCTAACATCCAGTCTGAACCTTCCCTGACTCAGCTTCGCTCCATCTCCTCATGTCCTATCACTGGTCACCAGAGAGAGTGGTGCCCAGTTGAGGAAGGTTTAGACTGTGATGAGGGCACACCTCAGCCTTCTCTTCTTCAAGTGGAACAAGCCCATGGACATTAGCTGCTCCTCCTAAGTCCTGCCCTTGAGACCTTTCACCATCTTGGCTGCTCTCCTCTAGATACACTAATAATTTAATGTCCTTAACGTTGTTCAGCAGCAATGTTATCAACTGAAATATAACACTGCATGAAACTCGACCGAATGGAAAGGAAGTGGCAGGCTAAAGGGACAAATATATGATTTAAGGCACTTGCAACAACAGTAGATATATGTCAGTAGCCCTTATATTTCATAGTGATCCTACATATTGAATGAATAGTGCAAGAACAGAAATGACACACAGCATGGCCACGTAACCCTTTGGGAGAGTACTTAAAAGAAAAAAAATATCTAGAATGAGGAAGCACTTTTGTTAACAGAATCAACATTAACATAGTTGAATTTCCATACTCCTTCCCTTTTACACTGAAAATGTTACCCAATTCTCTGCCACTGTGGGCCACTGACATCTGTAAATTTGTAGTTAGACATCTGAGAAAAACAAAGTTTCAAGTCCCAGTTATGGGAAGAAAGGAAGAAAGCACTTCCATTCCTTTTCATTTTTTATTCTTATTTTGTAGTTTAATTTGCCAGAGATGCTACAAAATGTGTAAACTGAAAGATTAGGTTTTGTAACTGATGTAATCTTCAGTAGGAAAAGTTATCTAAAGGAGGATACAAAATCCCATTCATCAACAACTATCTGAAATTGTTTCATATACAAAAAAAAAAATAATAGTCTTACAAACAAGCCCAGGAACCCTCAACACGAGAATCACTCCATTCAACTTGAGGCAGAACAAATACTTACCATAAGCATCTTCATCTGGCTCCCCACTGCTGGCAGAGTAGTACTCTAACACTGTCCGGTACACACTGTAGCCTAGTTGCTTATACATATTTACAGCAACCTGATTTGATACTCTCACAAAGAGATCAACAAAAAATCCACCCTTTCTTTAGCGGGGGGAGGAAAAAACAAACAAAGAAAAAACAGGTTAAGGAACAGTAGGTGAATGTATTTCTAAGTAACAACCCATAAACTGTAATCATATCAAAGCAAGTCTGATGAGGTAGTACACTAATCAAACATCTTCCACACTGTAATAACAGATGGACTCCTTTACCAAGGGAAAATTCAAGCACAAGCATAGATTTCATTTTATTTTTGTCACACAGCCCTTCTATACCAGCCAGTGGCTTCAGAATTGTGAACAGAAAGAAAAGGACAAGCTAAACGGGCACACAAGCTTCATATCCATGTGATATGATTTAAAAAAACATAAATCCACATTTTAGATTGCATTGGATTAGGAGGGATGGAATAACTCACAAAAATTCATTTGCCTAATGGGGGATAGTCCTTTACCTCACAAGGCAAATTTTTCAAAATATTGTATTATTTTCTGTTTTTACCAAGTGGAGTTGCCCTACTAGAATGAGTTAAGGACATTTCACTGTGGGTTCATTTGACATTAAATTAAATTTTCACAGATACAAGTAACCAAGAAGACGGAAAGTAAGCTAAAAAAATAATTTTGTCGGCAGTTCAAAATTTGTTCAAGGCTGTGCCTGAATGCATTGCACAAAGCCCACAGTTACTGAACAAGTATGTTGTAGGCCCTGCAAAAGGAAACACTGCTGATGTTTCACACAGCTCTTTTCCTGTCAAGAAAAGGGTCTTTTAAACAGTATCACTACTGGAATTCAGGCTATGTCCTACTCATTCTAGCTCAGAGAAATCACAAGATTTTTAAACCACTAAGCAACTTTCATAATTCCTGTTCTCCAACTGTGAGGAATTTCAGAAGATCAGAACATTGCTTACAGCAAAATTCCGGGTCAGTTTCATGCACATCAGATACGTGAGCCAGGGACAGGTGCCTGTAAGAATATTACTTTTAAAGATAAGTTTAAAGATAGGCATATTACTCACTTTTCTGAAATTTCTTCCAGTAGCTCCATCAATTTAGCGGCCAAACCCAGCCGTCGGAATTCTGGTGCAACAGAGAGAGCGGTAACATGTCCGTGCCATTCTTCCCTAGCCACGGAGCCCTCGGCTTTCCCCATAACTGTGAACACACAGAGCATCAGCACCTTTGGAGTAACACACCCCCTGCAACCACACAACTTCACAAGAGGAATAAGCCGTGTATAAACAAACGTTGCAATGGTTGTGGTAAAGGCCCAAACAGGAATGTCTACCTTATCACTCTATGATTCAGCAACCACAGAGGATGTCATTTTGCTCAAGTATTACAGCAATTTCTTAACTAGTGTAAAGAAAAACAACTTTGCAAATTCCTTGCTTAAGGTGTGACTTCTAAATGTGAATTTTAAGCAATTCTCATGAGTCTTTCACTGAACAGAATTTAGGATTTGACTAAAATAACAGAGGAACAGAGGGCCAGAAGCTCAAAACTACCATCCCAGCAATGATTTGAGACTTTTGGAGACTGTGGGGGAATTGAGCTCAGGAAGCTTTGCCAATCTGCCAACAGAAAGCAGAGGCCCTGCAAACACAGTATGTTTAAGGGGAAAAAAAAGGGAGGGGAGGGGGAGGCAGGGATGTTGGTTTAGGGTTCTTCTTTCTAGTTTCTCTCCTTTCTACAAAGGGCTAAACCAGTGTTAGTTCATTAATGAACATTTACACTTCCACACGATGCTCTTACAGATATCAGTCACTGCTAATAAGCAACTATTGTGGTGCGTACAGAGAAATGTTCTGTACAGCACATACTTTAAGCTTCACTGTGTTAAATAGTTTATTTCTTGGATCCCTGCAAAGATCTGCTGCCTGCCCCACCCCACCTCTTGGCAGCTCTCTCTGGCATGATTTCTGAAAAACACAAATATTCCACAGTAAATGAGCAAAGACATCCAGAACTAGAGCTTTCCCTTACAGGACAATGCAAAAGCCAAGCCCAGCACGTTTACTGACTGTGTGTGATCAGAGCTGAGCACAGTGACTTGGACTCCAGGATTACATAAACACCTATTCGCCTGTACCAAACCCGGGTGGACGCTACCACAGCCAAGGCTCCTCGCTGCACTAGGAACGTCAAACTGGAAGCTGCTGCCGTGAGTCCCACGTAATACCCTTAGATGTTTATGAAACGGGAAGATGCAACGCAACCTTCCTCTTCCCTGGTCGGTGGAAAACGCGAAGAGTAGGAAAAGCTCCCGCGTTAAAATGCCCCAAATAGGCAATGAAGGGAGACGTTACCGCCGGAGCACCCGGCACTCACTGTAACCCATCAGCTCCCCGCCGGGCGCCTCGGCGACGATGAAGTACTCGGGCCAGTGGGCGAGGTACTGCAGGTAGAAGGGGATCCCGTACTGGGAGCTCGGTTAAGGAGCAACTGCGGCCGCCACGGCTGCGCCGCCCGCACCCGGCCCCGCGCCCCCGCCCCGGCGGGAAGGATACGGTCTCGGTCAGCGGGTCCAGGTTGCTGTGGGGGAGAGAGCGGCGCTCAGCGCGGGCCCGAGCCCGGGGCCGGCGGGGAGCACCGAGCACGCCGGGGGAAGGCGAAGCGCGCAGGGGCTCGGGGGAGGGACAGGGGAGAGGGGGGCCGGGCGGCGCTCACATGTTGTTGAATCGGAAGAGGTCGTCGCAGGTGAAGGCGCGGAGCGTCGTCATGGCGGTGATCGCGGAGACGATGCTTCCGCTGCCCCGGAACCGCTGCCGCTGCCCCGGAAGCCTTCCCGCGCCCCAGCGCCACTTCCGCCACGGAAAGGCAGCCGAAGCGTCCCCGCCCCGCAGAACCGCCCCGCTCCCGGCCCGGCCCGGGTCGCACACAGCCCCGCTCCCGGCCCGGCCCGGGACCTGCCGCCGCCAGCCGTGCCGGGCAGAGGCAGCGCAGGGTCCGTGGCCGTGAGAGCGGGCGGGTAGCTGGGAAAGCGCTCTATGTTTCAGCCACTGAGTGCACAGGGTGCACATCTCCTTGTTGTATAGGTTATGCTTGTGTTTCCACAAATAAAGGACCGCGGTGGACGCCTGTGCGTTGCATACGACCTTACAGATCCAGACCTTTAGACTGACCCTCAGACCGACCCTCGGAAGAGGACCAGCAGAATGTTTTGTGGATACTGAACAACGGATGTCCCTAAGACGTTTGGACTTGGGAGAAGTGGGGGCCCACTATGGGAATATGGATACAGTGTTTTTGATGAACCAGTGCTAGGCGGAGCCTATTATACAAGAAACACACGGTTATTAGCCCTAGATTGGCAACATGACAGCCTAGAGAACTGGTGGTTAGAAAAACTTTTGCCTTCTGCTATACCCTGTATTGAATGTCATACCACTGACCACCAGTCCTGGGTACTGTGTCAGTGTAAGGCGTGTGACAAAAAGTAGTACTGTGCCTCTTCTCGAAGACGAGAGTTTTGCAGAATTTGTGAGCCACGAGAACGAGTGCTCCCACTTACGGAAGCTAACATAGTAGCCTTAGTGTGTGGAAAGAAAAGGCTGGTTCCTGATCAGTGGGAAATACCTGAAGAACAGTGGGAAAAGACAGTAAGAGTGTGCGAAAAAATTGCCTAAAAACATAGGCCATGATGAGCAAAGGGCGAGGTAGTCTACAGAAAACAATACACATTGCTTTTCATGCAATGCATTCAACGAGCTATAGACAAAGCATTAAAGGCTGTTTTAATTATAAACAAAGAAGGGGTAATTATGGAGATAAACAGTGTCACGTCCCTCCAGCCCGGGACAATGGACATTGTTGCACTAGTTGGCAGAAAGCTGTAGGAACAGTAAGCAGGAGAAGAAGACATGGAAGAGGAAGACACAAGACTGCAAGAAGGACCTTGGTTGCTAAGAACTGTAGTTATTTTTATCTGTTAAAGCATATGCTGAATTATGTAGTTTGAGAGAGTAAGCATAAGTAGAAAATTACCAATTGTTCTGCTTGAATTACCTTTTATTCTGCCTAGGGTATATAAGTATATGCATTCTTAAATAAAAGTCTTCGGTTTTGCACTGGAACGGAGTTCGTGCCCTCAATCCCAACAGGGTCAGTCACCACAAAGAGGTGTCAAACTACCTCAGGCTCCCAGGCATGAACCCGCACAACTGTTCTTCCTGGTGTTGCGGTGCTGAGCCCAACAAGGAGATGTGCACCCTCTGCACTCAATGGTTGAAACGTATCGCTTGCCAGCTGGTTCCTCTTGTTAAGAGAGCTGAACACAAAAGTACTTTTTTCTGCCATGATCCTCACTGGGGTAGACAACAAATATGGTATTACTGATGGGTATGAGTAATATAATTGGCAGCATTTAAGGTCTGAAGAGAGGGGAAATTGTAGATAATAGCTTAAATCAATTAAAAATCCTCTTAGGTAAAAAATCATAGTGTGCCTACTACAAATTATTCTGTTGCACTGGTAAGTTTACAAAGGTAGATACATAAAAAGGAAACGACTATAAATAAAAATATATTTCTTGTTAATAATTAGATATTGCACTGTTTTATATTACCCATTTTATAGTTATATGCATAGTAAATTCTATACACACACACATATATAAGAGAAATATATAAGACCTCTTAGCCAAAGTTGGTTAGAAGGGAGTGAGAAAAGATAAACTCCTTCAAGCTGGAATACATAATTACAGTCACACAATGAAGTGCTAAAAAAAAAATCAAGGAAGAATTATATTCAACTTTTTATTGATTTCCTGTTACTCACTTTCTAAACAAAAACTGATCAACGGTGTCAATACCACAGTAATTTACTGTTACAAAATTTACTGTGTAATTTACTGTGTTACTGTGTTGTCCAATTCTCATGAGGCAGCAGACTTGTACTGCCTATATTACATTAGATTACACACAATGACTGAGGAGTTAGAGCCCTCCTTGACTAGGGAACAACAGGATTTCTGGATGCATGTTCAACAGTGCAAGTAGAGCTTGCCTATGCAGGACAAGTGGACCATCTGTTTCAAAATGCTTTTTCTTAGGCAAGATCTTTTGTATCAGATGTAAAAACTGTAGTAACAGATATATCATCTATAAAACACTAAATATTATATAACTTTTTTGGTCTCTACTAAAATTATATAATTTACTGTCGAAAAGAATTGTGTTCCTCATAGAAGTAAATGCTTTTATTCCAGGTATGTTTTGGGGAAAAAAAACAAAAAGGATATGGTCTTCCACTAGTGAGTATAATTTAGACTAAGAATTAAAAATTTAAAACCATGTGAAAAGTGTTTTCTAATACTATGGGGGAAAAACCAGAATCATCTTGCAGTTGTAAAAATTAGAGCAACAGCCTTTGTTACACATTACTCTTGCTCATCATTTTTTCCAGGTGCAGGCCAACTGGCTTCATACTTTTTCTTCAGGCCTTTCAAATATATACGCAAACTGTCAGGGTCCAATCGAGAGTTTCTGGCAGTCTGAACCAATCTCATTGCTAAATGGTACGCAGCTCTCTGTTTCATCATCTCAGGAGTGCTCTTCTGCCTGTGCTGTTCTTAAAAATATACATGCATTAAAATATGAAATAAATTATGTTCTATTATTAAAATACTAAGATTAGCTATTTTCCAGCCTATTTTAGATCTCCCAATTCTGGGTTTGTATACAAACATTGCATCCAATACAGCTTTACCCTGAGAGCTGTCTTCTATTGTCACCTAACAGTGACCTTCAGTAAAACCTTTTATAACTGGTTCCAGAAATATGAATTTTAATGAAATCTATTTTCTATAGGCAGTGCTTATCCTGTATCCTTTCAGAAACTGAAAATATATTTGAGTTTTATAAAAACTGTGAATTACAGCATTACAATCTTCTACTACATACCAAAATTTGTTTTGCAATATGATTTGTGATTTCCTTTGCATCCAAAATTACAGATGATGGTAGGGAGGAAACTTCTGCAGCTTTTAGTCCTAAACATATAAAACATGAGTCAGGATTTTTGATGTAATTTTTATTTCTACCTTCCACATTATATCTTCCAGGATTAACTTAGCCTATTTTTTTAAAGGGTGAAGATTTAAATTTTACTAAAATAATTTTGGTACATTTTTTCTTAGTGTCCTTTTTTTTGTTGTTGTTAGTAACAATATGGGTTTGAGAGTTACAAAATAAAATATCTACTTTGTTGTAAAGCTACCTCTAAAATACACCTCCACATCAAGTTACTGCTTGTAATGCTATAACTGGGTAGAATGAGACACATTAGGGGTGAAAGGGAAAATAATGGCATGGTGGTGTTAACAGCTTTCTTAGTTTAGTTTTTTAATTTGGCAGGCCATAAAATACTGAGGTTGTGCTAAATGCACTCTCCATTAAATCCACAAATCCAGTGAATATGGATGTCATGTTCCAATTTCTACTTTGTTGGCAATAGCCAAACTTCCAGATACTCAGGGTAAGAAAGAGATGTAAAGCATTTTTTGGGCCGTAACATGATTTTTTAACTTCTTCCTTTGCCTATGCTCCTGAATGTTCTGAGGAAAGCCTGTAGCTCATTGGGTGCTTTAACACTGTAGGGTTAAAAATGAAAAAGGGTCATGAAGGGCCCTTGCACTCTTTCTTAGAATGCAACTTTGCTCAAGTAAGCTAAAGCCAAGACACCAACACAGAGCTTCTAAAGGTCTCCTCTTCTCTGAGAATACTCTCCAAACATACAATTCTTCTGAGTTAGTGGTCGTGTAGCACCTAAAATTGAGCCTGTGCTGCCAAAGGTAAACAAACGTATTCTGAAATTACAATTAAGAAATGTTTTAAGTCCAGCTAATCGAAGCTTGACTGGAATAATTTCTAGTCTTCTGTTACCACTAGCTTGCAAAAGTCATGTGTAGATAATTTCCTACTGATTAAATGTTACCTAAATCAAGGATTCAACATCAGAATCCACTATTTGGAAACATACAGATTTCTGTACATAACATGTTAGCTATGCCTTACTGTCACTCACTCCTTTATTGACCCATAATCCAATAGTGGCTCAACTCATTCAAACAGACATGAATCAAGTAGCTACTGACATTAGTAAAATGTTTTTTTCACTATGAAATTACTTGTAAAGTCTTCATACTTCCCAAAACTACTATCTTACTACATGGTTACTTAGAACACACAAGTATTTGGAACACACTAGAGATCTGCAGATCTCTATCTTTCTTTGATAGAGAGAGATACAAACTCAGCAGAAACTGTCATCAGAAAAGTACTCTTCCATGCCTAATAAATGAAACAGTATTCCATAGCAGAATCCACTACCATAGTTCTTTTCCTCTGTGTATCCTTTAGAAAGTGTGTAAGTGTAGGCAATTTTCTCCTTATTTCCAGCACTGCTTCTCACATGTTGCACTTCAAAATGGTAATTTTCCACATTGGGATACAAAGCATCCATATGACACAGTTCCAGGAAATGTGTAGCAAACAGTGTAAATGCCTAAATAAGGAAATAAGAAAGAAAAATTATTTTGGAAATAATCCTGAAATAAATTACAATAAATAAGAAACATTAAATTATCTCACAGATGTCCAAGTCTTCCTCCAAACCACCGAAAAGCTATCTTCAAATTACTAAAGCAAATTAACATCTTTAAGTGATGAGTTCTACCATTGGCAAGTATATCTTTTCCAACTGTGGATTCTCTTGCTCCTTTCTCAATAGGAGGAAAACAACAGAAGCAAAAGGAAACCCATTATGCAAAATCTGACTAGTGTTAATTTGAATGATTGTCAAATGGTTGCTTAATACTCTCAAGGAATGCTTTATCGAAAGTACAAGCAACAGAAAATATCTGAGCTTTTCAAACCAAAAAGCCCACAAAGTATTCTGAATAAACTCTGAGGAAAAACAAACACCTGCACACTTACTTTAAAAAGCTAGCAGCAACCTGAGCTTGATCACATAACCAGTAATACTAGAGGTGAAACTTTCAACCCATCTAAAACCATAATCCCCTTTTTTAAAGACTTTAACCTCTGTGACCAGTTCAGAAATTGTGTGGAACTACCACTGTTACTTTGAAAGGTAACCTCTAGGTGAAGAGGTTCACCTTTAACACTGAAGCATAAAGCTGTACTAAACAAAACTAAAGAGACTGGGTTATTCTCTTTCTTGACAAAAATACAAGCTTGCCAGCAAGTTGGAAAGATATGGTGACACAGTGTACTGGTTTTGGATGGACTAGTGTTAGTTTTCTTCATAGAAACTTGTGCTGTGCTATGTTTTGGACCAAGACAGTGCAGATAACACAGCCAGCTTTCAGGTCCTGCTGAGCAGCACTTGCACAGCACCGAGGGCTGTTCTGCTCCTCACCTTGCCCTGCCAGCGAGCAGGCTGGGGGTGCTCAAGGAGCTGGGAGGGGACATGGCCAGGATGGCTGACCCCAGCTGACCCCAGGGGTATCTCAAAGCATCCAACACTGCAATAAAAACTGCAAAGGAGGAGGAGAAGGGATGGACATTCAGAGTTATGGTACCAGTCATGTGTAATGAAGCCCTGCTTTGCTGGAAATAGCCGAGCACCTGCCTGCCAATAGGAAGTGAGTTTCTTATTTTGCTTGTGCATGTAGCTTTCCTTTACCTACTGAAATGTCTTTATCTCAGCCCACAAGTTTTTGCACTTTTACCCTTCTGATCTCCCCCCCATTCCACTGTGGGGGATCGAGTGAGCAGCTGGGTTGTGTTTAGCTGCCTACTGGGGTTAAACCACACCAATCAGTGAACAAAAGTGCAGCTTATGTCAGCATTTTTCCATCATCACAATTCTTATTATTCACCCATTATGAAAAATATCATATTTAGGCAAGAAATCTCTACAAAACTGATGTTACATTATGAGAAAATACTATATTTACTTTCAGGATGACAACATAATTCTAAGGTTTAAATTTTTTTCAAAACAGAATTACCTTTAAATTCAACAGATATTCACAGGTAGCATAACAAATGCCAATACCTTCTTCAGCACTGGTACCTCTGCCAAGTTCATCAATTATGATGAGTGATTTATCATTAGCATTTTGTATGATGTACGTTATCTAGGAAAATATTCAATGTGTTATCATTCCTATAAAGGTATTTTTAAAAAATAGCAAAACTTTGTGTTATTCAGATGAAACTGCAGAAATTTTTAAAAATCTTGTCAAATACACAACTTTTACCTTTTCAAAGCTTTCAAACAGCTGTCAATTCTGATCAAGCAAATACTACAGCACTCTTTCTCTTTTCCATTGAACAGACCACATTCCTTCAAAATTATATCAGTTTGGGAGAGGGACTTGAGAGGACTTAGGCCCCTACAAATAATCATTTAAGGTTTAAGCAAAACAAAAAATGTTGAAACTGCTATCAAACAAAGCACTAACTCTTACTTACATTGTAATATCTTTTAAATTAAGATATGCCTGGTTTTCTGTGGTTTATTATCAAAGAGATGAGGGCTGGATTTCGGACTACTTTTCAAAGTACGCTATTTCAGCAGAAATACACCAGTATAATTTCTATTAGCTTAACAGTAAAAATGGGCCTTCGACCCTGGATTAGCTATGTTCAATACCTCTTTCATTTCCTTCATGAATGTTGATGCATTTGTTTCTATATCCTCATCCATACCTATTCTGGTAAAAATCTGCTCTGCGATTCGAAAAGAACAATACTCTGCTGGGACGTAAGAACCTACAAAGCAAGTAAAATGTAAGTTTCTTTTATCAGTGTGATATCTGCCTGAATATGTCAGCGGGAAAAAAAAAACAGTTTTACACTTGGTTTTCATGCACAGTAGAGAATGCACCTTACCTGATAAAGTTTCATAAGATAATGTTCTACCATGACTTTATAAGAAAAAAATTATTATATAGATACAATAATTAAAGAAGCATAAAAAAAAAAACCTTTAAGAAATCATATGCCTGAAGCTTGTGTCAGTCTAAAGGAATGAAAAAGTGAGAGTAAATACTAGGATTAATTTACACTTCTGTAACCACTGATTTACTAATCACAAGAAATCTTAGTTTTTCAAACCCAAGGCTATATTGCCTTTATCAGACTTTGAGGCCTATTAGTTTTACCAAACAGGAAAGAACAAGAAATCTGCAAAGACACTTTATAGTCTCCTTTATTCATATTAAACTCCTGTTTTTGAGGGCAATTCCTCAAGAACTTGAAATTTTTGGGGACTGAACCCACAAACACATGATGGATAACTTTTTTTCTCCACTGCTAAGTAATTTCATTCTAGTAGAGTTAGAATCAGCCTATTAAGGTCTCTGTCTGGTGCTACCAGACTTAGCTTTAAGAAAAAGGTCATGAGGAATTCCTGAATATAGGGATGAGTCTAAGTTAGATTTTACAAACAGTTGGTTTACTTTTATAATCTTAGTAACAGAACCTTGCAGTATTCATTACTACTTTTATTTGAAGTAGTTGATTATTTATCTATTAATTATACTTGTCTGGAAACATGTTTCTCTACATAACTGAGATATGCTCAAGGTCATCTGTTCCTGTTGGATGACTAACACACCTATGTCTGACCAGAATACTTCAAGGACACTTAGTATCAATCTAGTAAGATGCTGGACTGAGTTATGGTGCTCCAAAGAATTAAGACCACACAGCTGTGCTTCTCTAAAGACAGACTGGGGAGCCTTCCAGGTACACAGATGGGCCCCATAAATTTCCAGTGGCAGATGCAAAACCTGTAGTTTCCTCTGTCAGCAACACAAGAGCTGGTAGGAGCAAACAGACTACTAATTACGTGTTACTATTTTATTTAGATAAAATGTTATTCTAGAAGCCAAATCATTCAACTTTATAAAAATTTTTAGCCAGAAAAAAAAATGTGCTGCAGAAGATTACTACTATTGTACACTCTCACTCACCAATCTGTGCCATAATTTGACAGAGTGCAATCTGTTTTAGATATGTTGATTTTCCACTCATATTTGGTCCTGTAATAATGACAAAATTGTTGCCCTCTGTCAGATACGTGTTGTTAGCCACAGGTTTTTCCACAGCTATCTTTTCAAGAATGGGATGCCATCCCTGCTTGATTGCTAAAGTATCCGTAAATTCTGGACGAACTAAAAGAGAAAAAGAGATATAAAACACTGTGGAGTTAATATGAAAACCCTTACATTATTGAACTAGTATGTTTTGAAATAAAGTTAATTCTTGCAGAGCCAAAGTCAAACTCTATTGTTTTGATGTCCCAGTTTTTACTTTCCTGTAGTGAGCAAGACCAACATGCAGGAAGAATTATCAACCACTTTCAGGTATACATTCTGACTGCCATGCAAGTCTTCATGATTTATTACTACAAAAAGAAACCCATAACTAAAACTTGATTTCTAAATTAACATTCTATGTTTGTGTTTTCTAGTAAGTAGGGCTGGATTCCAGTAATAAAGAAAAACACAAAGAACTAAAGTAGTTATTTTGATACTGCTGCAAGCATATAAAGTACAGGGGTTGTGGACTTACTCCTAGGTATGTATCTTATATATGCATGGGAAAAAAGGAAGTAGTATTCCTTCTGGTTTTATGTTACCATATTACAAAGATCCATTTGATGATGAGAGGTTGGATGTGAACCCACAATGTGCAGTTGCAGCTCAGAAAGTCAACTGTATTCTGGGTTGCATCAAAAGCATCATGGGCAGCAGGTGACAGGGAGGATTCTGCCCTCTGTCCTGTTCAAGTGAGACTCCACCTGCAGTGCTGCCTCCAGCTCTGGGGTCCCCAGCACAGGAAGGACGTCAGTCTGTTGGAAGTGAGTCCAGAGGAGGCCACCAAGATGATTAGAGGGCTGGAGCACCACAGCTATGAGGAAAGGCTGAGAGAATTGGGATTGTTCAGCCTGAAGAAGGCAAGGCTTTGGGGAAGACCTTACTGTAGCCTTTTCAGTACCTGAAGGGGACCTACAAGAAAGCTGGAGAGGGACTTTTGACAAGGGCATGTAGTGATAGGACAAGGGGGAATGACTTCAAACTGAAAGATATTGGAAAGAAATTCTTCCCTGTGAGGGTAGTGAGGCACTGTCACAGGTTGCTCAGAAAAGCTGTGGATGCCCTGTCCCCAGAAGTCTTCATGGCCAGTCTGGTTGGGGCCCTGAGCAACCTGATCTAATCGGTGACATCCCTGTCCTGCCCATGGCAGGGGATTGGAATGAGATGATCTTTAAGGTCTGTTCCAGTCCAAATCGTTCTATGATTTAATAATTTAGATGAGAAAGTCAAGTGGCAAAGGGACTGAACGGTACAAGTGACAGTCCATTTCTTTTGGTGGGCACACTCGTGCCTGGCTACACAAACTGCAGTTGCAGATTTACTGGAGACGCTGAATGGCTTTGGTATTACGATTATTGCTGAAGAAAACTTGTGCTCTGATTCACTTGTTGGGAAAAGGTTGTGATGCCTCAAGTATATCACAGTCACTGTTCATTTACAGATCAGTTCATGTGCTGTAGCTGATATCAGCACATAAATGTTCACAGTCCATACTGTGAAGTAAACAGATCCTGCCTATGTACTGGAGGTTACACAGCAGCATCAGTAAAGATAAGCTAATAGAAATCCTGAGATGGCTTCCAGACCTGATTTACACCATCTTGTGCTGTAGGTAAGTATCTCAAGCTAGCAGTAAAAGAAGACAATGTGGTCATTTATATACTGGAGAACTGGACTAGGGAAGCAGGATGAACAACACACACGTGAGCACTTAATCCTGGATTCCTCAGAAGGCTCTACTTCCAAAAATGTCTAAAAGTGTTACAGACATTGAAGGCGAGAAACAAAAGTAGACATATATTTTGTTTTATGGTATAAATGTAGCATTGACCTGCTCTTATTATCTTGCTACCTTTAGAACAGAAAGAAGTGTAAACTCAGAATGTTCACAGACTTCACACTTTCGAACAAAATATACTTAAACTGGCTGTCTTGAGAAGACTGACTGTGAATGCTTACGGCAGCTAACTGGAAGAATTTATTTTCAATGAACAGAAGCAGAAAGAACATCAGCACAAAATGGAGACAGACCAGAGACACTCAACTAAAGACTACTGAGACTCACAAAAAGAAACAGAACGAGACCAAACAGCCCAGTTATTCTCCAACAGAAGGCTCTTTATCTGGCCCATAACAGAACCAAGGGAGGAACTCACCATAATCCGAAAGAGTGCAGGCATGGGCAAAGGAAAGCAGCATATCCAGCATAGACACAATGTCAGACAGCTTGTACAGGCAATGAATATGTTCATAGATCTCACTCAGTAGTTTACACACTATTCTGAAATAAGACACTGATTTAGCTGTTGCATGGCACATACCATCACTTTATCCAACTTACAGAAATAAGGGAGTTACGATGTTTGTACTGCATACATTAGGACAGAAAGTCACTCATAAAATGCAATCACATCTGCCAGATGCAAGCACATGTGTAAATTTCTTTGAAGTAAATTAAAATCTTATATCATCATCTCAGATCCCATCCTGCTATCAGACACAAGACACATACCTCAAATACCAACAGCTCATATGAAAGCTTCACAAAGAGAATGAACTAAAAATATAGCTATGGAATCAAGCATGTTTTATTAACATGTGAAATGCGACTAATTCCTGTAGACTTTCATGTTAATAAAAACCTACAGGGCTGCTAGAAAGAATTTCCATTTAATTGACAGGCAACATTACACTTTAGTAAGTCTTCTGAATCAGACAGCAGAGCAATATGACATGCAGAGCAATATGACATGCAGCAAGGACAAGATACAGAAATAGACAGTTCCACTCTAAATACAAGGAACTGATTGGAAGTAATAATTCTGCATTATTAATGCAAAATTGATGCATTCATTGTACCATTTTGTGTAGATAATTCACCCATAAAAATTAATATGATGACCAACCTTATTAATAAATGCCTATATATTTGCTATCATGTTTAATACAATACACACTTTATGTTTGTTTTTTTTTTGTCTCAGAACATACACTTGAACAGTGCTGCTTTGGACTATTTCTGTAAGTAGACATAACAGAAAGACAGCTTTAAAAAACTGCAATTAGTTGTTAATTGGAGAAAATAAATGTAGTTAGCAAATATTAAGTAGTTTTAACAGGTCTTACAAGTAGGTCATGTGATATATTTCTCTCAGGGACTCCTGACATCTTTCATTCATTTTTATTAAATCTGCCGAAGTGAAGCTATATGTATTCTTCATTTTAGTGATCTACGGGGAATTGAAACCAACAATAAGAACTTGCCTTATTATCAGAGACAAAAACAGTTTCTAACAAAACAAATTTGGAACAGTATGGGGGGTAAAAAAGGAGAAAGAACAACATCTGGTTTCATTTTTACCACATAATTTTTTTTTACCATAAATTTTTATTAAAAATTCATTTTAGACAACAGTTATCAGCAAGATACATAACTTCATATTTACACATTACATAATTGCATGTAATTGCACATTTCTGACTATAACTGGAACTATTAACTATAACTCAAAATAGAGTAGTTATAGAAACATACCAATTAAACCTTCATTTACTTCTAGCTATCTTCACTGAAATTATTTTGATTGTTACAGTATAGTGTGTACTTTATTAATATATACTATATATTTTACATAAAGTATACAGATATATTATGAAAAAACGTATCTTGTACAGATACCTTTGTAAATTCTGAGGGAAGCTGGCCATTGGGTAATGTTGAACAATCAGCATTCATCTGGATAAAAAATCCACGAGCAGAGTTGAAACTTGTTTTCAATGGTAGGTTGTACTTTTCTGCAAGTTGCGTTATCATACCTACAAAAAAAGATTTAATCCAAATTATATACTTTCAGGTACATACACATACTTGTGTTGGTACAAAGATGGATACTGTTAATGGATACTTAATGGAAGGTTTCAGAAGTAAAAAACAGTAGCATCTGTATTTTTCACTGTGTGTGAATGTAGGATTAGAAGGAAATAGGAAGTTCACAACAAATGACAGGTGCTAAAGTTTCTGATGCTCTTTTAGTTTTCCAATTATAGACTAAACTAAGATGGTCCTTTAGCTAGAAATCAACATTTTAGACTAAAAAAACGGAAATCAATTTCAAAAGACTTTTTTTTCCTTCTATTTTGACTTAAACAGGAAAGTTACTATAACACAATAACACACATCATGCTAAAATTCCTTTTGTTTTTATTTTCCAACTCTTAATATAGCTAAAAGGTAGACCGCAGAGAAATCAAGACTGCTTAAAATATAAAGAACCAAGAACTCAGATATTTGAAATGAAGAAGCTAAACCAAAGATTTACAGGTTTTATGCAGAATGCTTTAGGTGGAGTAATTCTGTTACATTACTTCAGACATTCTGTACTTTTACAGGATAAGGGGCAACAGAGCTTTCAATATAGGAATCACAATATAATTGTTCAACTTCATTAAAATACAATTGAGTTTTTATCTATAAATGGAGCATCTCAGTAAGTATCTCAAAAGAACTTCAGTAGCTTATCAATGACAATCAATTTATACTAACACAAATACTTTTTTCTTCTGCAAAAGTCATAGCACGTATGATTACATGGCTTCTATATGCCAGCTGCAATGTACTTTGAACTCCAAAAACCCAAAAATTTTACTGTCTAAATACCTGCTATGTCATCAATGATTTCTGTGTATGTTCTACGAGCTACATCAAGAAATTCATTGATGTTAGGCTTGACAGCATAGCACTTCTGGGTCCTCATACTCAGACATCCTTTTGTGTATCTTGTATCATCATTAATTACAGTTGTAATCTTTTCAAGCATGACTCCAAATCTGCAATATGAATTGTATCACTAATTAGACAGATAATACCTGATGATTTTTACTTGCAATATCATCCTCAAACTACAAATAGTATTGCAAATAATAGTATTCCAAATAACTGAAGCTAATTATCTACTATTAAAACAAAACACTACATTTCATTTCTATTTTCACCTCAGAATGAAGTGTGACTATACCTAAGTCTGACCAAAGATACTATTCACATCTCTGGGAGATATAATCTTCCAGAGATACAAATTATTTCTCAAATATACAAGCAAGAGTTGATTTTTGCATTATTATGGGGACTCTAGGAAACCACTACTCGTCTTTTCAGAATTATTTCTAATGGAGCTCAGTTCATCAGCAGTTGTAGTATCATAGCTAGCTCTTTTGCTTTTTTCCATGTATTTGTTAGTTGAAAATTGGAGTTTCTGACCATTAAAATCAGATTTTAGGCAAAAGAATTGAACTGTACCTGTAACTATAGATAAGCAAAGATGCAACACCTTTAAACTTACAGGCACTTTTAAGATGAGTTTCTAAAATACTAGCTCAAGTATTACGATTAAATACCTTGTATCTTCAAGAGAATTGTAATAAGCCTTTAGCAGCTGTGTGTTACAGCTTCTTAAAGCAGCCTGTTGAAGATTAAAATATGAACAGGAACAGTTACTTCTTTTTGTAGACTTTTTAAAGGATTGAAAGTTCTTGGATTCACTTATCAGTGAGGCTTATCAGCAGTTGCTAAGTACTTTGTGGAATCTGAGTGGGAGTTTCAGTTAAATGTTTGTTATAACATCAATTATTCAGGTAATGGTAGGAATCCTGCTCTTCAGAGTATCAGCCTCAAATGTGTATTCTCAACTGGCTTAAGAATCAACAGACTGTTGGAAGTATTGTGTTCTGCAAAACACATACATTTTTTTTACTTTATTGGTCCCTTCCAAATTAAGATAATCTATTCTATATGCTATGAAAATTGACAAACTGCACTTTATAAACTAAGGACAAAATGGTCTGTACTTTACTAAAAAAAAAAAAAAGAAAAAAAAAGATGAAGACAAAGCTTACTTTCAGAGGCTCCACAAGTTCTAAAGTATGCTTCAGGTAGATTAAATTGGTTATTTTTGATTCAGCAGTTTTAACCTGTTGAAAAATTTTCCAAGTATTTGAGGCATTTGTATGTCTGACTGTTTAAAAAAGTACTTAAGAACTAGTACAACTCATATTCTTAACTCTAACTGGTTTATACATTTAATGAAAATTCCTAAAATGCTTCATAAGCTCACTTCGACAACTTAGTAAGTGCACAAATAAATGTTCACCTAAATTTTTCATTGCCTACTGTGATAGCTTGCCCATCAGTAGCTAAGATTTTCATATGTCTGCACTGATAAAGATTAAGTCTAATGATTGACTCACCCTGCTAACCCAAGCTGTGAAAACTTCTTTTAATCTTCTGTGTATACGTAAGTCTGTAAAGCTCTACATACCTTGTAGACTTTTTCAAAGCAAATACATTAGGCATTATAATGAAGCACATAGCCTCTTCCATAAATGCCTTTAAACACAACATAATCCAGTTTAGTTGATTTCTCTTTGGTTAATATATGTACATTGTTAAACACCTCACTATGTAATAATAAAAAAAATCCAATAAATATTTCAAAATTTTTCTTACTATAATGACTGTTCTTCAAAATGTTTCATCCACATACACATTCTACCTTGTTTTGTATGCCCCATTAACACTTACGATGAAGAATTTTGCTGCCAATATTAGGGCATAGCACATGCAGTACATATGCACTGTGCAAGGAAATAACAGATAAGCACATGAACACAGGAGTATGACCCCACATGAAATATTTTCTCATTCATATATAATTATCTCTTTGCTCTTGTGATTGAGAGCATCTCTTGTCTTATCTTACATTCTATAAAAAGTTGTTTTCTATGAAAGATAGAACTAAACAAGTCTAAATGCATGAAAAGAAGAATGATCATTCCAAATAAATATGGGGTCTAAGTCCCATGATGGAATCAGACACTGAAAGGACAGATGTGGTCATATCTGAAAAGCTGGTATTTCCTAATGGAATGTACTCTTGCCTAATTAGTTCTTACACGAATTTTAACTGAACTGGTGTCTGAACTTTGTACATGCTGCAAAGACCAAAGGGAGAAAATTAATGAATACAATCAGCCAACAATTCTTCTATATAATGTTACTTTATGATTCATTCATGACCAAAATGCAAGACTATCCTTACAGCATCTGAAATCAATTTGTCCACGGTCAGCTGGATATGGAAAGCAAGACGATCAGAGAAGCAGCTGACTGGTTTTTGTGCTGGGGACTTAAATCTTATAGTCTCACAGACTTAAGCGTTATGTCAGTGGACCAGCCCTAGTTTAACTTTTCTATTTCCTGCAAACTCATTTGAACTAAAAGTACTGCTACTTTCTCCCTGTCAGAGAAGGAATCAATTTGTCACATACCCGGAACTTCGTCAGGCACAAAATCTGCTGAACTTGTTCTTCAGATGGGTAATCAAGTAATCCAAAGTAGGTGGTCCTCATTTCTACCAAAAGTTGGATGCTGAATGAATTTCTAAGGATTTTTCATGATTGAGACAAGAGGGTCTTTAAGGAAATCTGTGTTGGGTTTATTTTGTCCAGATACCTGTACTTTGCTTATATATGTAAACTTTGTAAGAAGAAGTACTTGATTTCACCAGTGGCGTAATTTTTCAAGTAACGCATCTCAGCAAGATTGTCAACTGACAGTCCTCCTTAGGATAAGAGAATGCTCATGTTGAACAGATCACTCACACTTTAGTAACTGAAACTGTAGGCTTTTCAGATGTGCACCTCTTCTGTTAACTGGTGGGAGGTTTACAGTGAAAATGTTTATGGAGAATAGGAATGAAACATACTGAATGCATTAACCTAGCGTTTGATAAAAGCAACTGATTTAGCACTTGAATGAACACATCTGTTGTGTGGATAGTGGGCTCTGCTACGTTGGAACCAGTCAACAGTGAAAACACTGCAGTAAAAGGTTTGGTGTACATGGCCCTGAGCATACATAAAGGCATCCAGTCTGACAGTTTTAGTCATACAAATGATCTCTCATTCACGTTACAGATGTCTACAAGGAAAGCTGGGAGCAATAAACATTCCGAGTTTTGCATATGTCATTAAAGAGATTTATCTGCATTTATTATAGTCCTGCTGGAGTCTGTACCTGATTTCTTTAACTAGCATTAGACAAGTCCTTTATCTAAGCAGGAGAGTCAGCATGTGAGAAGACACTGAGAGGTGAGAGAGTTGTATATATCTATGATGCTGGCATAAAGATATATACTTACTCTATTTTGGTATTTGTATTACATGTGTTTTAATGTAGAGTGATATATAAGGCAAAGTCTGATGAAAAAAATAATCTTGCTTTGAAAAGTAACAGTCACTAGGACTGTAAATCACCATGCACTTTTTCCACTGATGCTGATGTGAAGAAAATTCCTCTCTCTCATCCGAGTACTGTCGAAGAGGATGTACATTTATAAAGAATAAAGGTGGGGAGTGATGAAAAAGTAAACATTTTTGGAAGTATACTTGCATAAATTAAGATGAATATAATATTGATGCAAACATGAATTTTTCTAACATTCTGCTACAAGAATCATCTACTGCTGTAACATAAGAGACAAACTTAATCTATGATAACGTTATTCCATGTCTTTTTAAGACGCAGCTTTTTTCCTAATGTATTATGTATATTTATAGATATCACATTTATATATTGCATGTTATAACCAGATAATTGATTGTCAAGGTGTATTTCGAAACATACCGTATCCTGCTTTGGAATTTGCACCAAAACTGAAAGTAGTTGTTCTGTATCCAGGAATTTTGAGATAACTGTAAAACAAAAGTAAACACATCAGAAAATGAACTGAAATTGTAATAAAATCTATATTTTTTTAATGCACACAATTATTTAGTGATACTAATGCTAATCTTTTTCTTACATGCTATCTTCATCAATTATTTACAGGGTAAAAACTAGGTTAAAAATAGCTGCTATCTAAATTATTTTGTCGTAACTACATTTACTATACCTAAGCAGGTAGTGATCACTACATAAGTAGACATTCGTCAATTCAGAAATATTCTTTTTCTTAGACTGAATCATATTTCACAGATTAAGATTACATGATCCAGCTTCAGGTGGACTAACTCATACTCTGGCATTGTATTTTACATTTTTCTGGATCCCTATGTTTTATGAAGCAACAGGAAAAAAATATGTATACACAAGTATAACTTCAGCAGTGTCTTTATTTGTTTAATGTGTAATTTATGTACACTTGTATACATCAAACACAGTGCATACCTAGCCACAGAGGTAGAGACAAACTCCAGTTCTTCGAAAAAGCTATGGGCTCACTGACCTCTACACACTTCATCAGAGAAATTCACTTTTCTTAACAAAATACTTGAGAAAAATATCACATCTATGATATTACAGATTACTTCAAAAAATTAAGTGTCTACTATGTCACCTAACAGAGCATTAAAAAGATACTTTTCAAACATATTGAGTCACATTACATACTTCCCCATATTAGAAAAAATGTTTAACAAGAAATATAATATTAGGTATTAAAAAATAAACTACTACCTGCTTGAAGACCGAAAAAGAGCTCCTCATCCTGGAGTAATTCCTGAACACAGTCCAGTCTCATGTTAATTGTTTCAGCATCAACCAGAGGTTCCAGGATATTGGACCTAAGTCTTCGACTTCCACCAGGAGTTTTAGTGTAATTTAGGATCCCAAAAAGTGTGTGACCATTCCTTTGAAAATAAAATAGATTTGAAGAATACACCCACCAAAAAAAAAGATGGTAAATGTCAAGTCACATTTTCAGGTAAAGAGTATCCTACAAATTGGAGGCGTGTTTTTGGGATGCTCAGCATCTTCCTGTTTGCCACACATATTATATGAACTACAGCAGCTTAGCAAGTCAGATAATGTAATTTAATATAATATTAGCCCTCAATTATATAATTTTCCAAAGTCTAGAAATACATTTCTACTTAGTATTTTCCTCATTTTTTGTAGTAGTATTTCTCTGTCCAAATATGTTTTTTAAATGCTCTGAATGGTATATAAATTCTTTCATACAGAAATAAATGTAATTGTCAGCTCTTTGACACAAATGTCAAGGAAACTTAGTGAAATACAACTTTATAAAAACATAACTTGCAAAAATATTCTTACCGAGAATCTCTGTTATTAATTACTAGTTCAAGATTTTGTGCTGACGATGAATCTATCATAGCTGTTTTCTCACTCCCCTGGAAACGCACCTTGAGTGATTTAGGAGCATAAACGGAATTTTGAATAAATTCAACATATTTTAGCAAAGCTGAAGCAGCTGCAAGACAGTAATACCTAGGAAAGAAACAATTTTTAATGAACGTTGAATACTGCTATTGAAGTATCATAAAAGCCATGCACGACAGAAATAACATTCACACTTCTGCTTGACAACTACTGGGATTAATAGCACTGAAAAAGCAGTATATTTCAAACATGCACTAACACATGTGCAGTGAACATATATATTCTTTCAAATCAAATATTCATGAATGTTTGAGCCTCTGTACGCTCTACACTGTATAGCTGGTATTGTGAACATAACATATTTCAGTAGTTATATGCGACTTTAAGACCCTGGTCACCAAGTATCACTACCTAAAATTGTTGATACACGGAAAACATTTGCTGAAGCCAGAAAAAAAGGCAATCATAGCTCTTCAAATTTATCTCTAAGGGAAGAATGGAAAGGACAAAGTGGAAAGCTGTGGAAACTCAAAAAACCACGCAACTCTACAACAGGCTTTCTATTAAGGTTTCTAGATATACCAGAAACACCAGATGGCACAACAGAAGGACAGCTCTGCAATGATTTTCTAACTTTTGCAACAAGACAAAGGCTCATGTAGTGAGAACGTAAAAAGTTGTTAAAAACTTATCTGGACACAGTATGCTTTTCCTTATTTAAACATACTTTGATTGAACCTCCATGAAAACGGTGCTAAATTCAGATGCACACAATTGTTCTATGTATTCCAAACCCCTTGTTTCATTGAAGTATTTTCTTTGGACAGTTGTAAAAGTCACATTCTGTGAAGACGGGGATGAAAGTAAATAGTTTTAAAAGTTACATCAGACAGACTTCTCTATTTTTCTAGTGATACGTATTCCTAAGAAATCTATCAACTGATTCTGCAATGTGTCTTCACACAAGTGTTCACCCGAGCTCACTTGCAGAGGCAGGTCAGTGTAACTCAACACAGATACACCAGTGATTTATGAGCAAAAAGGAGGAGAGAGGTTAGAAGTAGAAGAGGACTCATGAAGAGGCCATCAGCTCTGTAGGCATGAAGTAATTCAGGCAGTAATTACTACAGGTAATTATAAAGGTTCTGAGGCTTTAAAACTCATAAATTACATATATTAGGGTCATCTCACTGGCTTTTACCCTGCCAATGCTCTTTTTCCAATTCTCTGATACGTCAGCCCCATGGATTTATCAGGTTGAGAGAAGAAGGGAGAAGCAAAAGAAAATGCTGGGGTTTTGTTTAATTTCTGAATCTTTCCTAGGTTCGGTATTACTCAAATTACCCAATGCCACAAATTCAGAACTTTCAGCTTTAATCAGTAATATACTTGTGTCTTTAACTGTCAGGATTAGAAGTAGCAGTGTGGGAGCTGCATTTTGATTATTCTTTGCCATGGTAAAATTAGACCCAAAAATCAAAGAAAACAAAATCTGTCTGCATTTAACATTTTAAAAGTTGTCCAAAACTCTCAAATCAACAATCATATAAAAATGACCAACAAAAACCCTAAAACATGGAATGAAATTTAAGATCTCACCTTGAAATGCTCTGTAATCAGACTGAACAGTTTTGTTGTGTTCCCTGCATCACAAGCAGTGTTTGACATTATTATTTCTAATGGTGTTAAAATCTTGAGTTTAGTAATAACCTGAACAAAAAATAACAAACCATAAATAATCTAAAATATTTTAGACAATAAAGAACCAGCAATAACAAATTACAGAACCCTAATATTTTAAAATCAGTTCCAGTCTTGCAAATGAAGACCAAATTTTCTGCTAACTTCTACACTGAGTCAAATTCATATGTATCTATATATACATAAAACTAAATTTAAAAAAGAAGCCAAACAAACAAAAAATAGAGCTTATCCCCCATTATTTAAACAGAGAATCATATCTACCATTGAAACAAGAGACAAATATCCAAAACTATATTCCATGGCTATGATGGGAGGATGACTTATTTCAAGAGATGGCAGCTTTCTGGGCTTGCAGCTGAAAGGTTAATGGTGCTCTGGAAGATGAAGCAATGCAACAGGTCTGAATACTATTACTCTTTTGATTGAGACTCGTTTTAGATTTTGTTCTAACCTCCTCTTGTAACATTGATATCAGTCTTAATATGGCTAAAAATGTGCATATTTAAACCAACTTTATGTTACACACTTCCCGTAGGGATTTGAAGTAGATTACGTGCTCTTCTATTTTTTACTGTGTAAGAAAGGACAAACATCATTATGCATTTATGTTCACTTATACCAGCATGCACAAATTCTCAGGGGACAAATATAAAAAACCAGACTGTATTTTAAGTGCTTAGAAGTTAAGATCTGAAAGAAGGGAGAGATGATGTCCCAATGGAAAGGTGAACAAGGTGAAAAATACACAAAATAAATCACCTAAGGGTATTTGGGGTGGGAGAGCTGTCACTGCCCTTCATGTCTCCTAGTAATTGGGAAGTTTATTTTCAGAGATGCAACAGTTTAAAACAAATATTGAAGAATTTAAAGAATACAACAAAACTTCACTGAATTAATTTTCAGAACATTTAAAAATAAAAGGGTGCACAAGAAAGAGAAAATACAGCTGGATACGAATCACTAGCAAAACATGGATTCTGACAGTGTAAGAAAACAGCTGATCAGCAGATAGACATCATTAAAGTGTGTTAGTATTGTTAAAGGTGTTATTGTAGCATGCTATCAATTAGTATTGATAGTATTGTTAAACATGTTAGAGATTGAGGCAAGAAATTAGGCTGTGTAGTGCATTTGGGAAAAAGCAGTTGTAGAGCAGCATCTCTTTTTTTTTGACTGGATGGTGAATACAGTACCAGGTATGTGCACAGAATGGAGAACTCAGTGATCTAAATGAAAAATTAAGTACATATCTCTACAAATAAAAATGCCAGCTTTTACAATGGTAAGACAGGACAACAGTGAACAATCTGGCCACGGCCTGACAGGTTGTCATAGAAGATGATAACTTACCAAGAAGAGAGTCATGTTATCAGAGTTTAAAGAGAAGGTATGAAAGACTTCTGAGAAGTAATTGCATTTTATCATTAAATTCAAGACAAACCCAAAAGTAGAGGGATAGGGAAAGAGTTTGGGCAGCTAAAATACTTCTCAGTTTGGAAAAGATAAATTTCATGGACAATAACAGTTCTTAACCCTGAGAGAGTAGAACAGGGGAAACTCTGGACCACAAACATAGGTACTGCTTGCTAAAAAGAGCCTTTTACTCTTTGAAGTAACTGCAATTATGAAATCATTAGTAAAATTAGAAAACCATTTACATAAAAATAATCTGACATTTCCTTGCAGAATTCTAGTCTTATTCTTTTGATTAGAAGATTTTTTCCTACTAACAAGCAAATCAATTTTTCTTTTTTAAACCTCTAAGTGAATTGTTATTTAAGTTGCCACATGATCATCTGAATGTCTACATTTTCTCAAGCAATCTCATAGCTGAGTCATAGCTATTTACTTTCCTTTACTTTGTTTCTTTGAATATTGCAAAGATGCTACAAGCCACATTATTTTCTAGCATGTGTAACTACAACAAAAACATTACATTAGATGTTTCATTAATGCTCCTGCATAAACCACAGAGACTACTCTCCAAATTAATGTAGAATATGCAGTGCTGGTAAGCAGAACACTTGGCTGTAAATTGAGTGAATTTCATTTCAAACTGAGAAGGAATATTTCTGCAACCAAAGCCAGCCCTGTAATTACTCTACCACACACACACATTTATGCAGTTCAGTTCTCAGAGCTCTTTTGCCTGACGAAAAATATTTTCAAGTTCTACTACCATACATCGCCCAATGCTCTTCAAAGCAAGGCATCTCACTCCCATATACAAGTGTATTTTGCAAAAACATTCTTTCCTCTCTAAAATTGAGGCACAGTAAAGAAACTAGAACTTGTTGTTTCTAGAACTTGTTACCTTCATTTTTGAGAAATCTCTTCCACAAGCTAGACATTTAATTTCCCTTTAGTCATAATAATTAAGTCACAATAATTAGACTACAAAATACCTTGGCATAAGTTGTATTGTCTGCAAATTGTGATAATATCATCTCAGGATTTTTTAAGTCAATACTGGCCATTCCGACTTCACCTCTGGCAAGGCCTCTTCCTTCTACTACAGCTACAATAACTGATGCAACACTATGAGCAGAGACTGCAGATGAGGATGTAACTGTAAAACAGTCGCATATATTCAGTTACAGTCAATACAGATCAATGCAAGATTGATCAAGGAGCATCACAAACAATAGACCAAGAATAAACAAATACAGACACAGGTAGGCTTCAGGAACACTGAAGACTGAACTCGTAATCATCAGTCAGACTGTGAAATAACTCACTTTAAATCCCACTACTTTTGCACAGCACACAGGTACACATAACATGGCACAAGGCATCATTATCCTGGAACACAACTTTGTTCATACAAAGCACTGCAAGATGTACCCCCAATGAGCTACTGTGTAAGTGTTCTGAAGAACTAGTGTTCTACACCTCCGAAGATGCCAACATAAAATGCATAAAACTTGCATCAAGAAATTTGAGAATTATATTGTATGTGATGTCCAATGCATTACAAGCCTAAAAAGATGCCCCAATTAAAGATTTGCCTGAATTTGGGCTCTTCAGTTTTAGTGACCTCATGTCAACTGACATGTCCACACATATAATTACATTTTGGGCAATCTCAAAAAAGTCTGAATTCTAACTACATTGATAATTCATACATGAATGCAAAGCAAGTGACAAGAGGATGCAAAACCAAAACACCTCCTCAGTATCTAAAGTAGTATTTTCCTGTTGGTGTACTGTTCATTGCCAGCATCCTCTGTAGTACAAAACACAGTCTGTGTTGTGTTTTGAAATGTATTTCAACGTATTTCAGTATCTTAACACATCAAAAAATTAAACTGTACTTAACAAAATAACATAAGAAATGTAAGTAGGATTATTCCCTGTAAGAACTGTTAGTCTTACCAGAATATCCCATAAGAGGGGTATGGCTTCTGCAAACAGATCTACTGGAAGAGAGGGGTGTTTTTCCAATACGTGTGCTATTCAGGCCTCGCACAGAAGAAGAAGTTGTGAGATTCAGCGTGTTAGCATTTTCTACACAAGAACTTTTGTCCCCAAAATATGATTCTGAGGGAGGGAGAAAGAAGTGAGTTACAAAAAAAGACACAAGTTTTTATTCAGAAAATAATATACAAATATACAGCTTACAAAACTTCATTTTTCTTAGTAGAAATATCGCGGCAAAATGTCATTCTATAAAAGCTCTCCAGAGTACAAAATGAAATTAAAAAATCAGAGTGTTTTGAAAACAAGCTTGCATTAATATGATTATTTTCTACAAGGGCATTACTTGCAAAGGCAATAAAAATCTAATAGTTTACATTGCTGGACCGAAATAAGTTAACAATTTCATATTCTAATGAATTCTAGATTTATGAAAGAATGCTATGTCAGCTTTATGTCGCATTTGCCTGTCAGCTTTAAAATCATTATCCAAAATCACACATTTATGAAAACCTTTTTTTTTTAAAAGCTGAGCATTCCTTTCAAAAAACAGAGAAATAAAAGAAAGTAAAGAATCACTTAAGCATGATCTCCCTTTGAATCTATGGGGATCAATTCTCACAAATCACACAATAATCTGGGATATATTTTTTAACAGTAGTTTCTTTTACACATGTATTTAAGATCTATCTACATTTTTAAGTCCTGCAAAATATCTTTGTCTCAGAACACTAAATTTCTAAAAATTATTTAAATCATTTACTTGTTTTCAATTCTCAAGATGACTGAAAACATCATATCCTTAATCAAGTTTAGATAATTGCTTTTTAACATAAAAAAATGAATGAAAATATAAACAGTTGTTCCACTTAACACTTACAAAATTCCAGGTATTAAAAGACAGGTAAACTCAAATGTCTCTGTGCCTTACACTACATTAAAAACTGATAAGCAAGACAAAATACGTCAGTATTCTTCTCAGATGACCCTTTAACCGCACGAGTCTTTATCATGGTCAGCTGGCACAAAAATATTTATAGTATTGGGGTTTGTTTGGGGTTTTTTGTTCATTTTTTTAATCTTAAACTGTAACAGTTGATAAAAATATTAGTTCAGACTGGTTGGGGTTTTTTTTTAGTGGACAAATCAGCATTGCAATGCATACAGATGATTTTTAAAAATAGTATTCACTTAAGATTTTGACATAAGTTCTCTCAGAAGTTTGGCAGAAGAGACTTCACTCTCAGAAGGTCCTGAATCTCGCATAACATGGGGAAAACTGTAATTTTAAGACCAGATGTACCAAGCCATACATATATATTTCTTAAAACCAACATTTAAGTTATGCCCTATTGAAATTAGCATTCTAATTTGAGGATTTTAGGTTTTTTTAGGATTCCTCAGTAATCATGTACATTATCCAAAAACCATTTTTCTTACTTTCCAATTTACGTATAATGGAGATATATATACTTCAGAATGGATTTCAGTAAATGTTAAAATAATTTTTTCTGCCTGCCAAGATACAGACTTTGATAGTAGTACCAAGTCCTGTGACCGACCTACTGATGCACAAATCTTCCTTATGTGGTTGTTGAGGTGTCTCGTCCTCGGGAGCAGCAGTCTGGTGTTAAAAGCAGCTTTATGTAAAGTATGGCAAATACAAAATGTAGGACCATAATGTTCTTACCACACATCAAGGATGACAAGCGCTTAAAAATACTTCAGAGGTCAGGAAAAAAAAAACCAAAACAACACAAAACCAAAAACCACCAACAAAAGCACCGAAACAACCAACAAACCAAACGCAAACCCAAAACCCACCAACTGAACGTGGTTCAAAGTCTCTCCTGTGAAGCAAATACTGTGCAGCAATTCAAACCAGTTTATTGATCCCACCAGGGAACCCAGATACTACTATCCAAAGAAAGTAAGAGATTTATTTACAGAAATGCTAACGAATTCCATCGTTCTGGCAGGCTAAATGAAAAAAAAGTCGCTAAGACGGTGGGTTGCTGCTGGCCCCTCTCAGTAAGCACCGCTTGTAACAGCTCTTGCGGAACCAGACCCAAGCACAGGGGGCAGGAGGATAAAGAAGGAGATCGAGACCCGTGCACAGACCACACCGCACCTCCTCTATCGGAAACTGCCGCCTTCGCCCCGCTGCTCCCGGCGGCGAGCCCGGGAGCGAGGCCTTCCCCGCTGGAGTTGCCCGGCCGCGCCGCGCCGCCTGAGGAGCCGCCGGTGCTGTCCGAGCTGCGCGGCGTCTGCAGCAGCCCCAGGGTGTAGCGGGGCGTCCGCTCCGCCCGACCGACCGCGCGCGGCGTGGAGGAGCCGAGGCTCAGGCAGGACACCGAGAGGGCCGACGCGGCCCCAGGCCCGCCCGCGCCCGCCATGGGCGACCCCTCAGCGCCGACCCCGCCCCGCGCCCCGAATGGCGGCACCGGGAGCCGCCGGGACCGCCCTTGCTCGGAGCGGCGGCACCGAGACCCGCCGGGTCGGGATGGGCGCCCGGCCGGGTCAAAGAAAGGAAGTTATCGAGGTGCAGCTATAAATGATACAGCAGTAAGCAGAGCTGCTGGCCGTGCAGCGGGTTTCATTATAGATAGGCAAGGAGCAGAGGAACGCGAGGAAAGGGCCTGCTATGCTCTTTCCAGCAGGAGTACTGCATTTAAACATAATTTGTCCCGCATTAATTCTTCACCATTCAAACTGTTTCAGCGGGAGCTTCACAGATGTCTTCCTCCTGCTCAAGAGTTTTGGTACAAAAAGATCCCCATAATAACCACAAAGCTTGTTTACCTGTGCAATTGTCTTAAAACATGTGCTTCTTTCTAGGCATGTTTCAGAACACTAACACTACTTTGTATATTAGCATGTAATATACACCACTAAAACTGTTTCAATTAACATTTTCGCTAGGCACTATTCTGTCTCTGGCATTTAATACACCTGCATTATAAAACACTCCAAACTGAAGCCAGCCACAACTCCTTGTGGACAAAAGCAGTTTGATGACTATTCAGCTTCACAACAGCAACTCCATCAGGTGCAGCTCCTCAGTTGGCATCTGAAAGATATTGGCCCCCTCCTACCCGTTCAGAACAGGCATGCAGTCCCTCAGCACTGAGCATTGCCATCAGACAACTTTAAAAATTTCAACATCAGAAACTCTCACTGCAGAGCAAAGTATGGAAGACAGCAGGTGACAATTCCAGTTACTGTCACTGTCCTGAAGTCCTCCATTGAACTTTCCATATGCATTCTGACTCCTGCAGCTGGAGTTAGACATCCTCTTCTCTGACAGAAATCCAAATATATGGCAAAAAATGCAGAAACAAAAGGAAGGTCCATCTTTCACCTTTCCTTCCTTTTACATAGTCAGAAATCATGAAGCTAAATTCACCTAACCAAGCTGTCTCAACAAAACCTATAAGAAGCACATTTGGAATAAAGCATATACCTCTGGACTTGACCATGTAGAAGGTAACAGAATGGCTGTTGATTTCCCCACATGTAAACAGAGCTACTCTTTTAATTAACATACCTTTAGACACACAATTTTATGTACCTGAATTAGTCACTATTCTTTCACAAATTCTCATACAGAATCTTTCAAAATTTATTGCTGGGAATGTTGGCTACACTACAGTACCTAGGATTAAGATCTTTCCATATAAAGATTTCAATGGAAAAAAAGTTATGAAAGTACACTTTCCGAAAACCTTTAATAAAGGACCTGTAACTGAAGACTGAGAACGGTAGATTAATTACTGCAAAGTTTCTAACTAGATAAGCTCAGAAAAAAATCTTAGCAGTATTTTTAACAAAATAGAGGTAGATGGTAACAATGCACCAAAATGACATAAGTCTTAACATAGACACAATCAGCAATTAATTTTTTTCACAGTACATTTAACGAAAAATGTGAGTTTGTTTGTGTAAGAGAAGTTGTGATGATTCTCTTTTTAGAAATACAATACCTAAAGAATTGATGTAAAAAATGGAAGAACCTTCTTAAGAAAAGAAGTGGCACTTGCAAAGGTAACCTGGAATGAAAAAAAACTTATTTAAAAATTTTATGTTAACCTTTACAGTTAAGATAAAACCTGACTGGTGGTCTCATTCCCTTACAGTCAAAACTAAGCCTATTGTAACATTGTTCCGAATCTTGAAAAATAAATTAATTCCAGGCTTTGACCAAAGAATTCATCAAGCAACTGGGCAACCAAAAAGAGTAGAGATTTTACCTTAGCTAAAAGCCTGTAGAAAGGCTTTAAAAATTCATTAGAAATACCTGAGCATTTGAATTCACTTTCTGTCTTTGAAATTCACTAGAAGTAAAAGTCTATGAAAAAGTGACTCTGTCGAGTTCAGCTTTCTCTCTACTAATACAGACAGGCTGGATGAAACCAACCAGCTGGCTCTTAAAACTGTGTTGGAAACAATTTTAGGCCTTTGTTAAGCATAATTACAGAGATTATCAAACACTTCCTCCCCTTCAAAATTACCTTTTACTGTATATTGCAACTAGACTACCATTCAGTCTCAGCCAAGATTTGTGGAATGTAAATTAAGAGGCAATTTTAGGACTTCTGTGAAGACAAAGAGGACTTCATCCTTCAGCAAACAAGTATTTTCCATGGCTAGTTTTATTTTCAATTACACCATAATCAAGTGTTGGTAATTATTGTTTTAAAAGCTACAAAAGCAGGATTTCAACCCAGCAACAAATTTAGAATCAACTCTGTATTCAATTACAAGTCACTGTCCTGTACAGGCCTTCTCTAGAATACTTAATGTTAGCAACTTTCACTCTGTATACTCAAGATGTGCTGTATGTCAAATATCAGTGGAATTTTGTCTAAGGGACTCATCAATAAATGAAGACATTTATATACTTAGAAGAACCATAATTATGGTTTTACTCGTATCAATTACTATCAGAAGAAGCAGCTTGTTTCTCAGTATAGAAAACTGATGGTAAGCATGAACAGGAAGAATTAAATACACAAGTGTGTGGCATTAAGTGCATGGCTTAAGTAGGATTTTGTTGGTTGTGTTGGTTTTTTTTTTTCAATCTTCTTTTAAAGTGCTGTGTGTGATCCACCATCAAACGAGGCAGGCCTGTGTAAAGACCAGTGTTAGCATGGCTGATATCACAGTAACACAAAAATTAGGCATTCACACAATCAAGCTTTGATTTAAATATTTAAAAAAAAAAAGCCAAGGCCCATACATTTAGATACAGATTGGAAATGTTTCTACATCTCTTATAATATAATCAAAGACCATGTTACACTTAGATTATGAGAACCGGCCTGTTCTGATACAATTTACAAAGTGACAAAGCCCACAGCAAAGCTATTGCTTTACTTCTATAATGTAAACACATCTCAAGGAAGAATATGCTGACAGTTTCACAAATGAGATTATAAATTAGTAAAACCGAAGCAACTGGTCATATCAACCTTTTGTCTCTACAAGGCTTAGCTCACAAGCTCAGGTTGTACATTTATTCTTCGAAGGACATCTTCTGGCATACAAAAGACAGGATTGACGGCCTTAATTTGTTCTTCTCCTAATAAAGATAGTCCAGCAATTCCAAATAAGGTGTGAAATGGATCCACCTGGGAGAAAAAAGAAAATTTACGTCCATTTCCAAAGTCAACCACTTTTTCACTTGTACAGAATGAAGCTTTTGTTTGCAAGAGAACTGCAAATCTCCATGGCTGGGGAAGACAACACAACCGAACAAACATTTGTGCTAACATGTGTGACAGGTGAGACAATTTCCATAGTGTGCATTTACAATACTATGGTTTACTCAGAGATGTTGTCAATTATCTCCTGCTAAGATGATTTTCAACTCTGAGTTAGACAGAAAACATTCACATATGTCCATTGGCATGCAATATCACAGGGTGGCAGAAGCAAAGATAATTAGAATTTTAAAAGTAAATTTGATCATCTACAAGTACTGCTTCCATAAATCCCCCGTTTGTTCTTCAGGAACATCATAATGCTCTTTAATCATCTCCAAATACAGAGCTGTGCTATAAAATCTTGGGAGGAAAGCAGCAACCTACTTTGCTAGAAAACCTCCCCAAACTATAAATAAAACAGAAACTCCCCAAACTTGCACTCCCAAAACTACAAGACGCCCCCCCTAGAACTGCCAAACTAACAAACAACCTAAACACAAAAGCCCCCAAAACAGGGTCTGTTAGGAGTGAGTGTCTGCAGTAATAAATCAACATTTCCATGAGAGTGCCAATTTCAGCAATAGAGGTAAAAATAATATGAAATTACTGCTAATATAGCATGCCAAAACCTCTCCCAAAGGTGCTCGCATTAGATACAGGTAAAAGGTTCTGCAAAGTTGCTCTTCCAGGAAGTCACAAATATTTCAATAGCTCAAATTTAATCTCCAAGCCAGAAAAATATTTAGATTTTAAGTGCTGGACTTCTCTTTGAGAATTCTGAAAAGGGAAAATGTCCTTCTGTGAGCTCCTTAGAAATACAAAATCCTTTCCATTTTAAGAACACAAAAACTCTTTCCAAATGACAGACTAAAGAGATTTCTCCCCCAACTGGGAATAAAGTATCAGCTTGCAAGGAAAAATAAAGCACCTTATTTTTTAATGCATTTGTGGAGAATGGAGCAGACATGGACAGCTGCAATAAAAACAGCTAAGGCTTTCCCAGACCGTTAATAAATAAGCAGCCAAGTGCTCTACAGGAATTGCAATGATGTCTCATAATACTTTTTACTTTATCTGTTCAGCACCCTTGAAAGATAGGAACCTTATGTGCCAGTTTACCTGGACAATCTCAATTACTTCCACTTGAAACCAGAAGGAACAGACTAGCTAAATCATAATTGCCTCTCAACCAAGCAGAAAATCTATACCACCAGCCTCTTCATACTGCTATCACAAAAGCTTCTTCCTCCCTCACCTGGCCAAATGCCAGTGAAAGAATTTATTCAGTGGCTGGGCTGGCACAGAACAAAAGTTAGCATACAGAGATTTTTGATAAAAACTTATGACTCATTTAGATCAGATAAAACCACCATTCTTTAGCTTGCATATCATTTCACAAAACAAAATAATAAACACAAAAAACCCACACATCCCAAAAAACCCACCACCAAACATTGTTTTTACATAGATCTTCCAAGTGGTCTTGTGAGAAATTATTTGTATTTCATGTGTTATGAGAACCAAACCAGAAATTGTAGAAAATGGCAACTGATTTTAGAGGGGGATAGAAGTGCAATGTAGAATATCTGCTTCCCAAGTATGCCTTCAAAGGCAATTCTAACCCATTCTTTCTTCAAAGTAATTGTAATGTCTGGAAAACCTACCTGGATCATGAGTTGAGTTACACACAAACAAGAAACTTTACTTTTCCCTTTGAAACTTTCAATTATGTATATTTCATTTAGAAAAATATTATTTACCATATCTCCTGGTCTGTCAGCAAATCCACCAGTCTCCTCATCCTGGCAAGCCAAAATAAAGCAGCGCAGTTTCTCTCCATCAATCCAATGTATCCTACCAATCATCTTCAAAGATGCTAGCACCCACCACGAATAACACACGTCAGGTAACTGGTAAGCAGAGAAGCAGATTAATATTTTATTTTGTTTTAAACATAACCTTGCAAATTTTACTGGTAATTCTGCAAATTACCAGGTGTGCTGTCATAATGCTGTTGCAGAGAAACAACACTTAAGAGTATCTCTGGAGTAAAAGAGAGTTTCTGGATGCAGTCTCTTTTCAGAGGACTTCCCTTTTCAGGAAGGGAAAGTCTCTTTTTCAAGCCTCTTCCCTTCTTCAAGAAACAAGACCACAAGAATGTGATTTTTAAGCAGACTACACCTGTGATAGAGGCTAAAAAACCCCACAGAGAGTTTTTCAGGAGCAAATATAAAGAACTTAATATCAAATAGTTGCATTTTGGGGGGGGGGAGAGAATCTGACCCAGTTTAACAGGATAATGGTTCAAGTGGTCAGTAAAACATACTTCAGTATGTGTACTTCCCTACCCTGAGGACTCAAAATAGCATAGCTAAGGACTCCATGACAAGTGTTAGTGACAAAATGAAGAATCAAAACAAAGGCCTGTGACTTATATGAAGTATTTAGTAAGCTTTTCAAAGAAGTCATGACATTTTCCAGAAGTACTTCAGCTTTAGAAAAACAATCTCTACTGAAGTTTGAACAAAGAAAAGAAGCCACCCAATACCTTCTCTGGTCGCCCGTTGAGACCTCCAGAAGGTAACTGACGTTCACAAAGCCACCAACCCAGCAGGTCAACATTCACTTGATGCAACTGGTCTGTTATAGCCAGAAATCCTGTGCAACAATAGATCTAAAATTACAGACATAAATTTTTTGTGTATGTAAAACCTAAGTATAGTTTAGCAGACTAAATGAAGAGACAGCAACAATATTGTCACATAAACAATGCAAAATAAGCATGCAAACATTTCAACTTTTAGTTTTCCACTAGAAAAGTATGTTATTGTCAGAGTTGCTTACAGTTGCTTTTGTAAAAAAGTACCAGTAACATAATGTAACTACATAGCAGTAAGATTTTACTAATATAAGACACTAATGCAAGGTTTGGAAAGTGATCCTAGAAGATCTGACAGAGCCATACAGTTTTATTTTAAAAACACAGATTCTCAAGCCACAGTACTCAAACTGATTTTTGCAGGCTGGACATGGCCTTTATCAAAATTTTGCATCCAGCCTATGGTTTGTTGCTGTACTTGCCTCTTACCCTAACACTTCTAGAGAGCAAACTAAAGACTAAATGACCAGACCAAATAGCAGAAACAGGCTAAGCCTGATCATTAACTACCTCAGCAATTCCACATACATTCAGTCATGTCAGGCTTACTTTCAAAGTGCCATGTAATATATCTGCATTGATTAATCCCTTTTAATAATTAATTAAAAATTAATATCTTTTTCCTAAGAAATAACATTTACAGTGCAACAGTGTACTGTAGTCACATTTCATGTGGCTGCTAAGAAAGCAGCGAAGAACAAATGGCAAGAATCACAGAATCATTAGAGTTGGAAAGTCCAACCTTCGACCTACTACCACCATGACACTAAACCGTTATCACGGAGTGCGATGTCTACTCATTTTTGAGCACCACCAGAGATGGGGACTCTCCCTGGGGAGCCTGTTCCCAAGCTTAACCATGTGGCAAAGAAATTTTTTCTAATATCCAAATTGAATCTCCCACAGCATAACTTGAGGACATCTCCCCCTCTCCTGTCACATGTTGCCTGGGAGAAGAGGCCAACTCCCACCTTGCTACAACCTTCTTTCAGGAGGTTCTCAACAAAATACTTCTTCTATTTTCATATGATGAGGTGAATCCTGGCTATGGCATTTCTCATCATAATTATGCAAAATAAACAGGTAACTGCAACGGCATTAAAATATTTTATAAAAAATTGATTCTTTTTCCACACATTCAAGTCAAGTGCAAAAAATTCCTCCATGAAAAGAATAAAAAATAGGAAAGGTAGTTTTATGGAAATTTTCTGCTGGAAGAAGTTATTGAGGTTGTCTTCCTTGGGAAATTCCTTAATTTGTTCCAATTATACTACTGCATTCTCTTCTCAAGTAGATTTTACTCAGCATTTTTCAGAATCCACTGTCACTTGTAAAAGTGCGTCACACTAGCAACTCTAGTTGAAAAGTTTTCCCATTACTGAGTTAGGTATCTCATCTTAAAACTGACTTTCCTCAAAAAATTAAGCAAGGCTCGACATCTCATTTTCATTTGGGTTCATGAGCTGATAAATATCAAACATATTATACAATTGACCTTTATGTCTCATTCTAATTTGTGTCAGAAACAGTGACAAATTTTGTCCGCTGTCTCTACTGAAACCCACCTCAAATTCTCTAAAAATCCTCACGCTGACTATTTCAACATCTCTGCATAGACTGAAATACAGTCCTAAAAGTTTTTCCCTTACAGTCTTTTTTGTACCCAGACTATAACCTCTGGTGTCTTGACTCATCAGATCAGGCTACCTATTTGTTCATTTATTTTAACTAAGGTACTCGAATAAGGCATTTGGGAAACAAGAAAGGTACATCAATTGCCATCACTGATGGATGTTGTAAAGAAACATTTACAGGCAGTGTGTGATGCTTGCTAATTTAAAACATTTCCATATAAAGAAAAACTCACCTGTCCTGCATGTGATTCGGAACCTGGTCTACAACCAAATCCTCCATCAAAGTTCATACAGGACAAAACGAATTCTACTGCTTTCCCCACATCAATAGCATCCAGCTTTCCCTGCAAGTCAGAAAATAACTAATGCACTTGATATTCTACCAAACTCATTACCTACACAAACTTCAGCAGTACCAAAGAGAAGACTCTGTACTTGTGTAAGTGATGGTTTAGGACTTACCAGAAGTGCAAGAGTTGCTGCAGCACAGAAGGAGAACCTTGTATCTATTTCTCCTACAATGTGGGAGGTAGGAAATGAAATAAGATTATTTTTTAAACAAAAAGACATTTAAATCACCACTGAAAATATGGAACTAAATGTTAAAATACTAAGTTCTACACTGAACAACAAAATCAGCTAAAAACTTCCCTCATACCATTTCAGTTTCCAGCTCATTAATTATTTCCTCAGTAATTTAAAAAATGTACATGGCAATTCAAGTGACCTGTATGTTTACTGCACATAAAGTCAACAACTCATATAGAACTGGACAGATAGAAATCCAAATCAATTCAACTAGTGGTAATTTACAAATAACTCCAGAATTTTACAGTTTATCTGTAGTGCTCTCCAAGATAATTGCAGAGCAGTGAAAATAATGCAATAATAATCAGACACAATTCTTGCTGTGCCTTAAATCCAGACAGAAGTAGAAGCCAATTCTGGTTTTAGAGCAAAATTGATTAAAGTTGCAAGTGTTCTTTTGCATATTTATACCTGGAAGCAAAACCAAAGCCACTGCACCCATAACGGAATGATTTCTCAGCAAGTCTATACCAATATAACCCTCCGAGCACAAAGTCCGAGCAATTAACACTTGGAGTCACAATTTAAAATTGAACTGCGCTGCAAACATTCATTTTTTTGATCTAACCTATGCAAGACTTTTCTTCTTAAGAAATCCACAATCTGAAACACATAAAGCAAATGTGGTGCTGTGTCCTACATCAGGGATCACACTCCTTCAGTTGCACTGAAACTGCCTTTCAGAAGGAATGTCAGTCCATTGTGCATTCAGTACACTCCTGACAATACTTCAACAAAAAGGATGCAGCAAACTATGAACCAATTTGACACACAGCATATCATCTACCTTTACAGTAGCATACATATACTGCTAATATCTCCCTTGGTGAATTTTACCAGAACAAGAACATGAGGGATATGCAATAGATTTTATGAAAATTTAAGTCTTCCATGGGGATAAGTATTTTTAGAGTGACTAAGTACTTATGCTAGAGCTTAAAAATGCCACATTTGTGCATAAAGAATTTATATGCAGAAACAAAATCAGTATTAACAGAAGTTCATGAGTAAAAACCCAGTTCTTCTCACTCCCATGTGCTGACAGATCCTTTCACAGCTGACATGGACAAAGATCATTGCTGTCTGCCATTAAACAGCAAATATAAAACATTTCTTATGGAAGAGCATATCCAGTATCTTGAAGTACTGTTAAGTTAAAAATGCCCAAAAGTTTTCTTCTTTAAGAATGGGACAATTTATTCCTAATACAAGAATGGAACTAAAGTTTAGAATATTTATGAAAGGAATGAAACACAACTCTGCCCTTCACAAACCCTTCTTTTTCATAACTTGGAGAATAAAAGTGTTCATATACAATACATATGCAAAAAGACTATCCAAGGAAACTTAAGTTTACAGACTTACATGACAACCTAGTCACTATATTTTAAAGATTTAAATATTACCCCATTCGTCTCCAGCAAACGATCCATCTTCTTTTTGCAAGCTCTGTATATATTCAACAATTTTATTTACATCAACAACATGGAGACTATCATATAAGATAAGAATCTAGGGGAAAAAAAAAAGTAATAAGAATCTGGAGGGAAAAAAAAAGACAAAAGACACAGTGACAATCAAAGAGAGGCAAAAACTTTATTTCTTAACAAAAAAACCTCCCCTGTATTTATAAAAGACTTTATTTAATTGACTGTGAATACTATTTGGTAAGGTTAATTAAAATAAACTTTCTTTCACTTTAGTAGTTAATTGCTGTATTTAGCTTATCTATCTCTGTCTAAAAACTAAGAAATTCTCAAATGAAAATACAGGTAATGCACCCTAAAAAGTAAATCTGAACAAATTTCTATAAACTATGATCACAAGAAGACATGTGACCCTTTAGACATCCTAGATAGGTAGGCAGGGCTAACAGCATTTGTTACACTGTTAAAAAATTGGTAAAAGTATACAGTAATCATTAAATAATTGTTAAAAGCAATATGACAAATTTTAGGAAGTGATACAGCTAAATCCTAAAGCTGTGTTCATTAGATTTTTTTTTTAATAAGGCACTGAAGTAATTTTTGCCCTTGGTTTCCAACAGCAACTGGTTCATAAATCTGCAATCACTAAAATCATTAATCACAAACACTTTTTTCTAAAATTACCTTGCTACACTTACCTGGACAGCACTGAGGGTATACAGAAGATGAGGATCATGACCTATGCTGGCACTTATTCCCCCACATTCATGTTGACATGATTTGATGAATGTCAGAATTTCCTCTTTGTTCATTCGGTGCAGCTGCCCCATGAGATCCATTGCTGTCAGCCCCCAGTAGACACCACTCATTCTCAAATACTCCGACATACAGTATTCCTAAGTAGTGCATTATTTTAGTTCTTGATCAGATCACCATCCATACAGAGCAATGAAAATAGACTGGCTGACATTTACAAATAGTTTCTAGTAAGTCAACCATCTTCCATCCATTTACCAACAGACTGTGTGTCAGTCACTCACAGACATTCTGTGCATCCTGCACACGTGTATATGCACACACACAGAGGCACGTGCACACGTACAGATCTACACATACTACACTCCCTTCCTCCCCTGTATTTATCTAGTTCAAAGCATCAAGCTCTACGTCAAATTGAGCACATACAAGTAGCTGGGCACCAGTTCACTTCAGATCATCACTTATTATTTTGGCATTCAAACTACCCCTCAAATTGCCACCCCAACTAGTCTCAAAACATAACAAGTATAACATTTAATGAAATTTATTTCCAAGCCAAAACTCTCACAATCTAAACTTGCACTGGAAAGTAAAATTTTATATTGAATTCTCTTACACTGATTACTTCACCCACACCACATGAAGATTAATTTCCACATGCAGTATTTTTTAAGCACAAGAATAAAACAATCATAAGCAACAGTGGTTAGAGTTCTTTTGTAAACAGTAAAGGTAACTACAGCTTTTCTCCACATAAGCAGTTGCTGACATTTTTCACCTGCTGGAAGTGGAATCCTATTGTTGTGGGATACGACCAATCACGTATGACTATAAAACTGATGTTAGGTAAAGCGTTAATGAAGTCTGATAAGCATAAAGCAGTGCTGTGGTGGGATGCAATAAGTTGTTCCATCAAAAGAGCAACGTGCAAATGCAGCTCTACTTGTGCATTCTAGTGGATGAAGAAGCAACCAATAGCTTGTTTCTCAGGTCTCAGAGTAATTCTAGAGCTAAACTGATAATCTTCAAATTTATACTCAGATAATACATGCCAAAACTCATCACAGACCTGGAGAAATTAACAAAGATATCTTTATTTTATACTTTGGATTGCAGGGTAAAAAACTATTAGCTTGTCAGCATGCATCTCACCATTAAATGGGAGCCAATAAATAAAGATTATTATTACTGTTAATAAACGCACAACTGTACTGAAACAAATTGATACGTACATAATCATCCTTCTTTGTTCCATAGGAAGCTATATAATCCGCATGTTTCTCTGAAAGTAACGTGCTTGGGGCATCGGGTTTTATTGTAACATCCTTCTGCGGTGTCCCCTGTAAAAAACACCAACAACACAGCAGTTGCACTGTCAGGTCAAGACGTTTTAGCACCTTGGTATAATTTAGTAAACCTGGTGACTGCGACTCTGGAAACAAACATCTCTCTGGTAATTTTGAGCCCAGGCCAGGTCACTTTTCAGCCCAGTTAAATCCCTCCCCGGGACAGGCTGGGAACGAAACCTAGCAACGAAGCGGAGAAAAAACACGAACTCGCCAGGAATAACCTGAAGCACTGGACGCAGGAGCCCTTTCCCGGGCCCAGCCCCGAGCGCTCGGCCCGGGGCTGCCGCCCTTCGCCCTCCGCCCCGCCAGGCCGAGCCCGGCCCGCGCAATCCCGGCGCCGCTCTGGATCCGGAGGAGCGAGTGCGACCTGCGTCGCCACCCGCGTCCCTCCCTGGAGCCCCGCGGTCCCCGCCGGCCAGGCCGGTGCCGCCCGCAGTGCCCCCGTACCCACCATGTTCGCCGCCCGCGCCGGAAGGGGCGGGGCGGGGGCTCTGCCCACCGCGGCTGCGCAGCCCCGGCCGCGGTCACGGCGCCGGGCTCGGGGGAGCTCACGGAGCGCTCGCAGGGCGCTCCAGGGCTTTGGAGTGCCGGAGCGCCAAAGGCCCGGTATTCTCAAGGTGATACCGTTACTGCTGGATGGTGTCTAAATCCTCAGCACAGACGCAAGGCAGGCCCGCTGCTGCTCAACTGGAAAGGCTGTGCGGCTGCTTGCTGAGCAGAGGAGAAACTGAAGTACAGCTATTAACGTACTTCAGAAATTGTATTGTGGGTAAGTTGTCCGGTGTAAGTGATATAACAAGCAAAATGAATACAAAGCAACCACAGTTCTCTTAAAAAATATTTTATTAGAGTGCAGCAGTGACTGTCAGAATTAACATTCTGATCATCTTATTTTATAGCGAGAAAACTGCATTGTGAGGTTCTCATTTCTTGCCCATTTGTATAGGAACAACAAATCATCGTGGACTTCAGCATGTTTAGAAAATACCAGCTTTGTCAGTCAGGAATAAAGTCAAAGACTGGACAGGGAGAACAGAATCAGTACTTAATAATGGACAGAATAAAAATACATTGAAGAAAATTTGTTTTTCTCCATTCCTTTTTAATTCTATTGAGAAACACGCATCCTTTTCCATGAGAACACAGAACACTACAGCAGTGCCAGGCACACTTCTTACATTTCTTTAAGCCTTAAATTTGCCAACATGTTCACGAGCTATGATCATCCTTTGAATTTGAGCAGTTCCCTCATATATCTGAAAAGAAGAATTGCAATAATGTTAAGTGATGATTTTTTAAAAGGTTTTAACAATTCTATACTCGTAAATCTCCACAGCACTAATCCCGGGTGGATTAGGATGTGCAGGAAGACAAAAAGCAGGGAGAATTCCAGTGTGACAGAGCAATTACACTGGGGTAAGTGAAATAAAAATCAAGAGACAGACTTGTTCTCTTAGGTGCTCTTATCTAAACTCAATAGGGTTCTCATGAAAATAAACTGACAGATGATGACATTCCTCTTATTTGAGGAAGAAAATATGTAATTTCTTTAAATTTAGGGATTATTGTTTTCATTTTAAAAGCTTTTTTTTTTTTAATATGTGTACATCATATTTGAAATAAGTAGCCCTTAGTTTATATTATATAAAATCTATGCATTATCACATTCCCTCTTTTAGTTACCTGGTAGATTTTAGCATCTCTCATTAGTTTTTCTACAGGATATTCAGTATTAAATCCATTTCCTCCAAAAATCTGTACTGCATCTGCAGCTACTTGGTTTGCAACGTCACCAGCAAATGCCTTTGCAATGGAAGCATAGTAGGTATTCCTGCGACCAGCATCAACTTCCCACGCAGCTCTCTGGTAGGCCATCCTAGCGAGTTCAACTTTCATGGCCATTTCAGCAAGCAAGAAAGACACTGCTTGGTGCTAGGACAGAATAAACCACGTTAATATCGCCCACTTAAAATTCTGGGACATTCACGAAAGACATCATCTCCTAATACATGGATTTTTCAACAAACTCAGTAAGTTGTATGAGAGGAGTTCTACAGATTATGCATCAGGCTCTCAGAATTGTGTTCAATTAGATTTTTAAGATTTTGATTCTGAAATCCCCATAGTCATAGGGATTAAATACTGAATTATGAAGTTGTTCTTTCCTATTTATGAGATTGGTATGTACCTTGCTTTTTATTTGTATTTCCTTAAAACTCGTAACCAGCACTATTGGCAATGGATTCTGTTAGTGTTAATACTATGTGTCCTGTTTCATGTACCTCATTTTTTCTTTCCTGAAAATCCCTCTTTATTAGCACTGAAGAAACTTAAGTATGTCCAGCTAGTACTTAAGTTTTGATGTCTTGGGCAGAGTTTTTTTTTTCTGCTTCTACTACCATCATTGATAAATTATAAAAAATTCTGGAAGTTACCACATAGCTAAATTTACTTACAAGGTGGTGACCTACATACATGGAAACCCCAAAATGGCAGAGATATGATATAAAAATTAAGGAAATATAAAAATCAAGGAATAACCTTTAAAAATCAGTAGCAGTACATCTGGTGTGAAAACAAGCTTTTATTGTATTTTCTCTCTCTGCCCCCACACTTACTTCAACAATTGGTTTCCCAAACGTTTTTCTCTCCAAAGCATATCTGGTAGCCTCATCAAGGGCTCTCTTTGCTAATCCAACAGCACCAGCTGCTACCTGAATTGAATACAGCAAAGAATAAAAAATCAGAAATTCCCGATGTATTTTATAACCAAGTTATTTCTGATACTTACAGGTGGTCTGGTCTTATCAAAAGCTCCCATTGCGATTTTAAAGCCAGCTCCCTCAGCTATCAACACATTTTCTTTTGGGACTCTCACATCTTCGAAGACAATACCTCTTGTATCTGAGCAGCGCTGACCCATATTCATTTCCTGAAGTGGAAATTTACAGAGGTGTTACAGTGGATTATTCAAAGGTACAATATGTTTTCATTCTTTAGTTTACTCAAAGCATAGAGTATGTTTTTCTTCCCCAAAACACTTAATCTAAAAATTACCATATACATGACAAATACTAGTTTTGTACTTGCAGACCAGCATGCCCTTCATTTGTCTAATCTGGGCAGTTTACTTTCTCCTTATATGAAATCAGTTCAGTCTCTGTAACCAGTCTTCTCTAGTTTTCTCTAGTTCTTTCTCTACTTCAACTATATCCTTTGAGATGAAAGTGGAAAAAGAAAACAAAGTAATGTGCAGGCAGTGCAGATATACTACAAGTAAATAAATAAATTAGCTTTTCAAGTTTTTAGATTCCTTTCCTAATGTTCAACATCCAGTTTTACCTAATACTAAAAATAGTACTTTTTTTTAAAGAGAGAACTAGTACTAGTATCTCTAAGGCCTCTTCTTTGACCAGCAGTAGCTAAAATTAAAGCTCACTGCCTGTGTATTTATGGTTGATATTGTCCAACTTGCTTCCTATCCTTTCAATGCATAATACTTCTCATTTATTGGTACTTGCCAGTATAATAGTTCTCAAAGAGTCTTTTGCAGCTGTTCAAAGTCATCTTACTTTGGACCATTCTGAACAATTCCTTATCTGAACTAATAACTTTAAAATTATGTTTTATGAATAGCTTCTGCATGTTGTGAAAATGAAAAGATGGTTGTAAATGAGCATATGAAAACGTGCAGTTGTGTAACAGTCTTTTCTCTTGAGTGGTACGTTTGTTTCATTACTGGTTTAGAACTAAGCAATAATTCCTAACTTGTCAAATAAGAAATAGTCTTCACCTTTCTTCCAATTTGGATCCCAGGACTATCTGCTTCCACAATGAATCCAGTAAAGGCTTTGCCTGCAGGAGTTTTTGGATCTGGATCGGTACGTGCTAGCAAAAAATACCTAGTGTAAACCAAAGAAGATGGATGCAGTTTATCCTCACAGTTAACAACAAGATATATTTAGGTAATATTTGAAACATTTTTATGCATGTTTATACCACATAATAAATTCTGAGTGTAAGTTAACAACCTATATTCCTTGCCCATTCTAAAAATAAACTGAGAGGGAGCCAGAGAGTGGAAGTCTCAAAGATTCAGTATTTAATAACATTTAATAAAATTACTTCAGATCAACATGCAAAGATTCTCTACCCTTTCCATGTATTCTAAGTCTTTATGGTATTACCAGTTTCACAAATAGTACAAAAGAAACCTATTTGCAGCATGTACATAAAAATTAATGCTTAGGAAATACATTCTTGGATGTAAAATGTTGTCATCTGATTTCAGATATCTTGATTTTATTCTTTCAAGTGTAAATTGTAAATAAGTATTTCTCTTAGAAATTAAACAGCTGTAAATCATATTTATGGTATTCAGTAATGTCAAAAGATGCCTGGTAGATTGTCTTTGATGGATCTGCCTTCAACGATGAAGTAAATTACTAGAAAATTCAGCTTTTGGATAAATGTATAAAGCTTTTTCCGCTTGAATTAAGGAAGATTTCTGTGTTGTGAATCAGTGTGATATGAGACATGATGTAAGAGGTTTATATTGTAAAAGCATGCTCCACAAACACAACAATATTTGGAATCTCTGACAGATGAAAAATGTCTTCTTTTCATAAAATAAAAAGTAACACCACAATGTAACACACTAGGAGTAAGAGGTGTTTCTAGTAGAGTCAGATTTAATTTTCATAGCAGCAAGATTCAAGAGGCCATTCTTGAGCGTGGAGTTGTCATGTCATCACTCATTTTCCTTTTTAGGCTGTGTGCAACACTCAAGACTGCATTTGTATTTGCTATCCTGATAAACTGGTCAGAGATTGAAACACAGTCTGCTGAAATACAATGAACGTTCAGATTTATATCAGGTCTTTAAAGAATTTAACTGGGGGCAGAGGGTAAAGCCACTATATAACAACAAAAAACTATGACACCAGTTAATTGTTAACATACCAGTTTGCTTTCCCCCCATTTGTGATCCACATCTTCTGACCATTAATAACATACTCATCTCCTTTCTTCTCAGCCTTTGTTTTTATACCAGCCACATCAGAGCCTGCTCCAGGCTCTGTTACACAGTAGGCCTGAAAGAAATTAAAATGTGAAATAAAGGTTCTGGTTTTAGACAACCACAAATTAATGCAGACTATGTGCATCAAATTATCTATAAAAGGTTTAAGTGAACTGCATGGTAAAACCCAAAACGTTGCATAAACAAAAACCCCCAATAAACCCCCAAAACAACCCAACACAACCCCCCCCAACAGCTGTCTGAGCAGGAATTCAAACATATAAGGGTTAATTTTCTTTATAAATTCATAATGATACATAAAATTGTCTTTTAATCAAACAGAAACATTCTGTAACCCTTAAGTTATTACTTCTTCAGGCTTCAAAAATTCTGATTGGAAAGCTGAAGATCTTTAAAATCTGAAAATAAGAGCACTGAGTAACATTTTATGTTTACCAAGTCCTTAATTTTAGGAGGCTTAGTTGTACAGATTTACATACATTGTACATGACTCTTCTTTCTATGTAACGAGTACTGCTTATGTAATACTTAAGATCATAAATTCCCAGTTTCATTCCCATCCAAGTTTAGTGTATTAAATGCCTACACCCCCTCTTGAAATGAAAATAAAAGGTAGTAATTTTTGGTAAGTGACTTAGGTTGGGGTTGATTTTCCAAGTAATATCTTCTATTTGCTTATTGCATGTATCTCATTAGATATTTGCTGTCTTTCAGTAAATGTCACTGTTTACAAATCAAAAAGGGCTAAGTTGTGTGTACATGTAAGTGTTTTCTGGGGGGGGGGAAAGGCAAAAAAATGAGGAAAAAAAAGGAAAAAAAAAGAAATAAGTAATATTATTAGATTTAGGAACATTTTACAGTGTAGCAGTTATACTCACACACATGATTGGTTCCTCTGTCATTCTTCCTAAGTATTTTTTCTGCTGATGCTCATTTCCTGCAATGATAACTGGCATTTGCTGAAAGAAAATATTTAGACCATTAATCCAGGTTTTTCAAGTGCACAGACTGTAGTTTAAGGGATGTAAGAAAATACAGAGCTTACCCCTAGGGAGTTTGCTTCAATGGCAGTTTGAACCCCTGTACATCCATAGGCCAACTCCTCTGTAATAAGGCAGGCTTCAAAAGTGCCGAGGCCAAGGCCACCTACAGGTGAAACATTTCATTTACTCATGTAGATTTAAATTATAACATATCAATATTAGTGATTTACACAACATAATTAACAAAAATGTATCCCCCTCACATACATTTGATTGTGTACCATGTTTGATTACACATTCTAACATCAGCTTTTTAAATAAAGCTTTGTCAGAAGAGTAACAGGTGATTTGAAAATTACACATCATGGTTCCAGGGTTATTGTTTGATTAATGTGGGACAAGTTGCACAAAGTGGCAAGAATGTACCACTTTAATGTTTTTATTACTGTACACTTGAGAATTAAGAGTTCCTAGGAAGCAGAGAAAGGGCTCCTGAGCCCACAGCATTTGGGAATAAAAAATTTATAAAGTGTCCATATTAGCAGATAGCCAACTCAGTAATCTGTTTCTGACAGAAGCCAACACTATGGGAAGTACATACAAATACAGTAACAACTACACGTCCTCAAAAATATTTTCCTGAGCCTTCAGGTGACTTCCTCAGTCAAAGAAATACCTCTCTTTGGTATCTTTGTTATGCTAACCCATGACAGATATTTATTACATTAATTTGTCCAGTCTCTTTTTGAATCTATTTAAATTTTACCACCAATATCCTACAGGGGCAGTAAGTTTTGCAAATTAATTACACACTGCATGTAGAACCAACACCTTTCATTTGTTTTGAAACTTTTATCTGATGACATAATTTGATGCCTTCTAGTTATGTTGAAAGGGACAGTCAACTATGAATCCCTTTTCACACTATCCCCTTTTCACACTATCCATGCACTTGACATTTTAGTAATTTCTCCTATAGAATCTGCATCTCACAGAGAAGACACAACTTTTATAATCTTTGTCATCCTTTTAGAAACCTTTTCCATTTCCCCAATACTCTTTTGAGATGGAAGGATTTGACTATATAACGAATTAAAAAGGTAAGTGCAATTTGGATTTGGGCAGCAGCATAATTGTGCCTTCTGCATTTTTCTTCATTCTCTTAAGGGTCCCTTTTGACTTTAAATTTTATTTTGACCCCTTCTGAGCATTATACTCATGTTCACATAACTATTTATGATAAACACCAAAATGTCTTTTTTGAGAGGCAGTATCTAGTGCAGAGGATACCATTTTTCTTGCTTCTTTCCCTTCACATGTGCATCACTTTTCCTTTTTGGAATTGCATTGCCATTTTAACTGGCTCTCTATTTCAAGGTCTTCTCCTGCAGCTCTCTGCACCAGTCTCATCTTTTTTTACATTGAGTAACTTAGTATTATCAGCAAACTCTATTGCCTTTGTGTTGATCCCCTTTTTCTGTTTATTTATAGACATCTCAGACAGCACAAGACCCAGCAAGGCTGCACTACTAATCTTTCCAATATGAAACCTGATGATTTTTAAAACTTATTTTGGAAATTCAAGTATTCTTTATCAACCAGGGATCCCTTGTTCACACACTTATTAGCTACTTCAGAGAACTCCAATGATTTTTGAGACATGACTTCCTTTAATTAAAACCCTTCTCTAGCATATCATGCTTGTCTGTGTTACTCATACACCTAAGCACTGCCAAAGCTCTGCTGTACTGCACCTAACTTAAACTGAAAAGCTGTCCTTCTGGGATAAACTCTTAAGTTGCTCCAGCCTGTGTCAGAGACTAGAACAAAACATGACCTTCTAATTTCTCTGCCTAATCAGCTGACACAGTGCACCAGGGGAACATCAGACAGCTGTAATCACGGTAGGAAAATCTGGTCATAAATTACTAAACCATAATCTGTCTAATTTGTCTCCTGATTACATCCACATCTAGTAACACTTTTATGTGTCAACCTGCCTACTGATTAAATTTAGATTATTCAAGTATGCAACTATTTATTTGATACAGAATCTATAATTACACATATAAATCTCATCTAATGTCTTCTCGTGGTTTCATTTAACAGATTAAAAAGAATGTTTACTTACCACAGCTTTCTGGTATGTGTGAATTCATAAGACCAAGTTCCCAAGCCCTTTTTATAAGTGGCACAGGATACTGAAATAGACATGGAAAAATCACGTTCTGAGTCACCACAATCAAAACTTTAAATTTTAAAGGTTAAGATAAAAGTCTGGCTTTGTCCAATTTTCCCCTTACGCTATGGTAGATTTACCTCTCCGCTTTTGTCATATTGTGCAGCAACAGGAATAATTTCTTCCACAGCAAATTTACGAGCTGTAGCTTGAAACTCCTTCTGTTCGTCAGTAAGTTCTATTTTAAAAAAAGAAAAAGAAAAAAAATCACAAATTCTCTACTGTCTTTAATTTTACCTGTTGTCGAACTATGATAAAAGAGAAAATAAGAGCGTCCTTCCAGGACAACCCAAACCACCACTTTTTGGGGCTGTCCAGAAAGCGAAAAAACTGTTTCCTCTTCTTCCTAGGAGAAAACCTCCATTGTTCTCTCATCCCCACCTACAATGCACTTGCTTGCATCTGATGAAATTATCCACAAAATATTGAAAATGAAGAGGACTGTGTAACATAAAATGTATTACCAAAAGAAACAAGAAAAATGCTGTGTTAATAAATAGAGACAGAGGTCATCCAGAGATCCTGACTCTTCAGTTTCAAACATCTAGCTCTGACCTACTAAATTTGCTTTATGTATATAATATGCCAAGCTGAGGATGAATTTTCTTTTTTACATTTCTTTATAACGAAGTTCAACTATGACTATATTTAGGTACCTTAACACTGCAAACAACAATATGAGATAATTATTCAAAGCTAAGACACTTTGGCAATAAAAAAGGACAGACATGAATTAAAAAAAGAAGAAACTCTTAAAAACACTACACACATACCTGCCTTGCCTGAGCTGAGGACAAAAGTAATTTTGGTTTTCAAACTTTTTTATTAATAGAAATCTATTTAGGATAAACACCATTTTAAGTTCATGGTGAAGTGCAATATAGGATATTATTCTTTTTAAATCTGCAATTTGTCCATAATTGCTATATTTCTTTAACAACTGTACTACTTACCAAAGCTAAAGCCAGCTCCAGGTTTGCCTATATGAAAGTTTTGAGCAGGTTTACTAGAATGTGACCTCCATCCATGTCCTGCAATGGTTTGAAGCACTTGCTAAAGAAGAAAAGAACATAAGGTGTAAGATCTTTACAGCTCAAGTCTCCTAAAGCTACTTGCCTGCCTGCAGCACAACTTTTAATGTAGACTCCCTCTCTAGAAACAGTATCAGATCAAATATAATTAACTACAGTGGTAAAAGAATTATTGGCTAGCTTGTGTTTTGCTCCTGTGACACTCTGCCAGGATTCTCAGGCTTTAACAGCACCAAGGGTGGGTGAGCTGCCCTATACATTTTTAACTATTGTGCATTTGATTATTTTAAAATAGTTAAGCATATAGCAATATATATTTCTTTAATTTATACACTCACACATCAAACTTGATTTTCTGGCCCTCTACTGAATATCCTATTTACCCATTAGCAAAAAACACCCTACCTATTAACCAATATATCAGAATATTTTGATAATGTCCCAGACTCATCTCTGCTTTCTTTTATAAGCTGGTGCCATGGACACTGGGTGATTATTGTTATTATACTCCAGATGGGAGAGAACACAGCAGACTATCTGAAGTTTATTTTCCTTCCTAATACTGATCACAAATTTATTCTTTTTCATTGTAAATACTTTCTTTGCTTTTTGAAGTTTAGTACCCACAAATATTGTTGTTAGAGCTGCTTTCAGAATGTCTTAATATTGTGCAAAAACATGTCCAAATTTAATTTTAAAAGGTTGGTTTACTCTCTTCAAGAGTTATAAATCTCTGAAATGTTTAGAAATTAGTGAAAAATATGTAATTGGATAAAATTTTAGGAAGACCCGAATTAATACTGCAAAAACAAAAAATTAGCCTAAACACTAAGAAAAGGCTTGTTCTTGATTTTCTTATGTGAAAATGTAGAAAATTTTTTTAAAAGTGTGATCAGACCAATCACTTATTTCATAACATTTAAAAGAAATTAATTAATGATAGTAATGCAAAAGAATATCACAGAAATTTTACTAGGAACTCTACAAGACAAGGACTACAGGTTACTCTGGAAAAACTCCGCAATCCCACCAAACACTGAAATACGAATAGGTGGGATATACAGCTGAAAGTTGCTTGACTGATCAAGTGACAAAGTATCAGGGTTTCCTACATGTAAGAATTTGTATAATTATCTGTCTACTTAGTCAACCTTCCTATTGCTTGACTCTGAGGAACAGTTACATTCAGTGACAAACTACTGCTAGGGATGCTTAGATGCAATTCCTACTGCATTTCCTTGCACTTTTGCATGAACTGTCAGAATCACAAATATGATCGTCAATGTGGTAAGACTAACACTGGAATAATGTGCTGTCAGGAAAAGGGTATGACAACACCATGCATGGAAGTGATGCAATCTTTATTACCTTAATGCCAAAAGTAGAATGGAAACTGTTTGGCAATATGCACATGACAGAACAAGCTAAGGGTCACCAACCTTGATCCTCCCTCACATATCTCAGAATAAAAATGAAGAGTTGCCAAGAGCAGTTTGTTGCTGGGGTAACGTGTCAGGTAATATGCGAGTTTTGAATACTTTTTATTTTCTGCTTTGAAGCTGTGAGATTATTGGTGGTTCAATATAGGAGAAAGTTTGTACTTCAGAAAAACAACTATTATACATCACACATATTTAAAAAAAATAGGTAGTACAGCTAAGTATGCTAAAGGATAAAATACCCCGAACTATAACCCCCAGTGTTTTGAAGCCGTCACCGCCGGTAGGTGGAAGGTGCCAGACATACACAGGGCTTTTCCAAAGACTGGGCACGGCGCGGCCTTTGGCCCATGAGAAGCCCCAGGGCTGTGCAGCAACTCCGCTGAGAACAGCCGATGGCAACACCCACTCGGACCGTGAGGATTACGGCCATAAACTCTCGGATAATACTGCGAGGCAGGAAAAGCAGCACAGCAGAGGGGTCGCAGCCTCGCCGGTTCTGCCCTCCGGGGCTGCCCCTGTGCCCGCAGCTGTCCCGGCGGCGGAACCCGGGCTGGCCCCGCCGCTTCCGTCCTTCGCCCTCCCTCGGCCTGCGGCCTTTCCCTGCCGCCCGGGACCCCGCCCGCCGGCGCCGGCAGCGCCTCGGTCCGGCCCGGCCGCCTCTTCTCTCCGGACCTCGTGTCCTCCGAGCGCTCACTCGGGCCGGACACTCACCCGGGTCACCCTCAGCGCAGCCATCTCGGTGTGGTTCCGGCGGCTCTGGCGGGGCGGGGCTCGGGCGGCCGGGGCGGTGCCGCGCGGGCCGCCCGCTGAGCCGGGGGAGGCCGGGCCCGGGCCGGACCGCCCCGCTGAGCGGGGAGAGCGAGCCCTGCTCCGGGCCGGAGAGCTCCGTCCTGCGGCCGGCCCGGCTCGGGGGCGAGGAGGGAGCGAGCGGCCCACCCGCACCAACGCGGGCAGGGTCTGTGTTTCACTTTCTGAGACCGAAAGGAAGGCGGCCCCAGGCTCGGCCGCTTTGCTGTCTGTGTGCCGAGTCTCGCGGGCTGGCTCCAAGCACCTACATCATCCACCTGTTAGCAGAAGAGCTCCTGTGAGCTGTTTTACTGTAATTTGCGCCTCAGGGCATCATAAACTCATGTTTTGGAGGTGTATCAGGAATAGGGTGACTGATAACCCCAGCTGACTGATAAGGATGTTATACACTGAGCATATTTACTAGCTGCAGGAAGTGATTTAAATACTACAGTGCTCAGAAATTAGATATAATTTCTAGATGCCTTTGAGATTAGGATCCATAGCCCTTTAGTAGGTAAATAAGCTCTTTTTTGCACTGAGGTGAAGAGAGCTTGGAATGGAGTTGAGGACATCCCTAAGGCAGGGAGACTGAATAAATCAGTACACTGAGGGAATGGTGACATCAGGAAGTAATGAAATACTGTTGAGTTTATAGAGTGAAATGGTTGTATAGACCTGATAAACATTTTAAGGGGTTTTACTTCAGGCTTGACAGAGTGCCCCCTATTAAGTGGTTGGAACACATTGGATGCACTCCTCCTAGATCATGTCTTCCAGTAAATTTAATCCAAAAATCAATTCATGTGCTTTGAAATATCTCTGTGAATCCAGTGAGGCACACTAAGTGGGGACAATTGGGAAACTCACCTCAGAACTACACTCCTGACCTGAACTGAACTGCTCATGTAGACAGAGTCTGGGAAGGTTGTTGTCCGAAACTGTCCAGTTGAGGAAATTGGGTCAGGAATACACGGTAACATTTGCCATTTTCAAGGTTTACCTTACACTAGAAGCATCTTTGCATATGAAATTTGCTACTTGCCTCTGAAGACAGATGTCTGTACTTTCTGGAAGCAAGCTTTCTTATTAAAAAGCTACTTAACTATCTGTGATCTCTTGCAGTGTTGTAGAGATTAAAGAATGGAAGTTCCAGAAAAAGGAAGGAAAGAATGCATGGAGCCAAGACAAAGGTATTCAAGGACATCTCTGCTAAATTACAGGAGCATCTGGGGTAAGGTACAAGAACCAACTGCTCATTAAGGTCACTGTTTAATGCAGCTTGCACTTATGAAGCTACATCCTTGCTCACCTTCCCCCACTCCTTCAAACTATTTTCTCACTGCCTCTCTTTACATCTCCTTGGATAAATGAATGAGAACTTTTTTGGCAATGTGTTGTCAACATAATTTTTACCAAGCCAGTCTGGAGAGGAAAATTCAAAGCCCAGGTGGTCCATGTCTACTAAGTTTTTAGGAACAGAGGGTTATGAAAGATGGCAAGGTTATCTGTCAAAGCCTAAACCAGTTGAACTGTGAGGTTCAAAATTATTTACATAAGGAGTGACAATAGATAGAAATTTCTGTAAGGTGTATTTAGAATTTTTGGCATTTCTCACAGCAGCAAGAAATACAGCATCTGTCTTTCTTTTTTATTTTCTCAAACACTTACCACTGTCACATTTCTTATTTAGTATTCCTCTGATCACTTTTACTACAGTAAAAATTGTATACTGCACAGTTTATTGCTTTATTAACCTAGAAGACTCTCTTATATACTAACCAGCAGAATGCATGTTGCTTATTGCTGATGTGTATAAATCAGCAAGTAAACACAGTAAGATTATTACATTACAAAGTGCATCTCATTGTCATGGTTTAGGAATGCTACTCTCCCACCGAAACCATGCACCACTCCCTCCTCTCCCTTCCCCTTCCCCTGTGGATGGAGAGGAGAATTGGAGGCACAAAAGGTAAAGATTGTGGACTGAGATAAGAACAATTTACTGGAAACAGCAATGACATAAGAAAACAAACAGCAACAATATTAATGACAAAAGAGGAGTGATTCACATGCAAGTGCTCACTAAAGAGCCTGACCTGATCCAGCCACACCATCCCAACCAGAAGAAACCCCTGAACCTCATTTCCCCCTTCCCCCCCCCCAGCGGTCATGCCCCTCTTGGCTACTGCAAACATTAACACTGTCCTGGCTGGAACCAGAAGGCTCATCCCTTAAAGTTAGCATCTGTATTCTAGGGTGAAGTGTTATGTTTTATTACTAATTATGACTTTTTTACAGATTGTTTTTTTTAAATTGCTAACAACGAACAGTAATTTACCATTTGTTAATGAACCTTCCTTTTAGAAATGAAAAGCAACTTGAATTTTCTGTGGTGCTCTAGAGTGTGCAGGGCCTGTGGGGTGATGCAGCAAGCATCAAGCTGGACCAGCCAGGAAGTCAGCACTCCTGAGGCAGGGAAGAGGGCTGGGATCTGGGCAGGTGTGCTGGGCAAATGTACATGTGCTTGGGCATCCAAGGAGTCTCGTGCATGTGCCTGCACTAGTCACCTTTTGTCTCTGGCAGCACAAGAGGAGGAGAGGATGTGGCTGCCTGTGCTCTGTTCTGGAGCTGAGGGTGGGTCTGTGTGAAGGTGTTGTTGTAGGTGCCTTGTCACTGGCACTGCGAGTGGCCGAGTCAGTGTCCCCTGTGTGTGTCTCTAGGACATGTGCTCAGCTGCACGACTGGCTGGGCCTGCACATGGGAAGGTGGCAGCCCTGTCCCCCTGCCTGGGCAGGGACCCTGCATCCCCAGCTCCAGCATCCCTGGGCTCCAGCAGCCTGGCAGGAGGGGTCCTGGAGCTGGAAGAAGTGACAGACCCTCCTAACACCCTCTGACATTTTTTAGCCATAAAAGGACTTTTTCTTTTCCCTCTATGGTGGCTTATTTTATTCAAAACTTTTTGATGAGGAACCTTCTGGATTGTTTTCAGAAATCCAAATAACCTGAAGATCAGCTGTATTCCCTCATTTTTGTGTCTGCCAACTCCTTGGGAGGTCTCCAATGGATCTGCAGTTTTCTGGATTTTCATCAGAAGTCTTTTCAAAAATGTTGAAAATGTTTATCACCTTCAAGTCTATATATGCATACGAGGCTTAAAGAAAATACTGGCTCTACATATTCTCTTCCTCCTCTTGGCCTTTAAAAAAAAAGAATTCTTTTTAGCATCTACACTTTTTGCAAATTAATGCTTAAACTCTTTTTTGGTCTGCCTTCCTGTGCTTTCACACTTAACCTGCCAAAGTTTATGATCCTTTATAATTTACTAATTTGAACACAACTTTAATCTATCAAAATATTCCTCCTTGTTTGTAGCTACTGTCCTTTTCATTCTATATAGTCATGCTGACTTCCTTTTGCCATTTCTCAGGCCCTTCTGAGAAACATGAATATACAAAGATGATGGGCTGTCTCTCAAAGTGGTCTCCTTACATAACCTTCTGTGTATCTGAATAACTGTTTTGTAGTTTTTAACACTAGTCTAACCTTCTGTATTCTTTTTAGCAAGTTTTCTATTTTAGTTTAGTGGATTTTTAAGTTATCCCTTGGTTCTGGTAGTTAGAACCAAGTCAAAAGTTACTTCTCCTGCAGAATTCTACATTAACTTCTTATTGTTAATAATAATTTTATATTGTTCTATAAACCCTAATGAAAAGAAAGAAAGAAAAAAACCTTTGCTAGAGTGCATGTGATTATTTTTTTGTTGTCAGAACTTGGAAGTGCTGCGTAAGCATACCTTATCTCTGGTTGTTAGTCATAGCCCTACATCTCTCTATCTCTCTCTCTCTCATCTGTCTATCTATCTGTCTATCTATCTATCTATCTATCTATCTATCTATCCATTTCAATCTATCTTGTGTTAAATATAACATATGCTTTAGGATATATAGAGAGCATATATGTTAAATATAACATATGTTAAATACAATATATAATAAATAATATAAATACTATAATATATGGACTGTATAATATATACACAATAATATAGACACAATTAAGGCATTGTATATGCTGTGTATTACATATAATGTATATACTGTATATTTAGTATGTGATATCTCTGATAGCTGATATATTTATTTGTAGAACAGGCTATACTAACTCTATTACCTATGGTTTTTTTACTGTTGAGATTCCAATGTTTATTCTTGAACATAGGCTATGTATAGATACATCCCTCTGCACAAGGGGAACAGAAGAACATGGAGCTGTAGAACAATACTGAAGCTTCCCTGAGAATGCTACATCAGCTCTGACTAGCAACTCTGGTCATGCCCTGCTGCCTTTAGGTTGCTATGCCTTATCTGAACAAGCCAGAAGGCATTAACAAACCTCCTTCCTTCTTACAAAGCTGTCCTATGCTGCTTTTCTCACGTTTGACTCAGTCTTAGACACAAGAAGTTCTTCTATAGATGAGATTGTCTGAATTGTTCTCTTTGTCATCATCACTGAGATGAAATTAGGATTTCTTCTTAGATAGTGAAGTGTGTCATCCATTTTCCACATGAGGTGGAAACACACACCTTAGGTAGCTAGGCTAAGTATGTGGCTTAAGAGGATAGGGGGACTAGGTTAAGAAAGAACTCTCATTAAATTTGCAAACCACCAGCAGTGCACAGAATCATAAATCTCTGCCCAGGTAATATTCTGATGAAGTGGGATGACTGGAAGAAGCAACTACTCATTTTAAAATATAAAAAAAAATTGCATTTCAAAGTATAAATTCTCACAGTTTAAGGAGGAAGAGGGGGTAATAACTCCCCCCAGTGCTTCCTCTACTAGCAGATAAAACTGCATATGTGAAATTCAGTAATTATTAGAGCAATTGGCCTGGACTGAGACCTCTGGAAGGATGGATAAAGTGCTACATATGCCTGATTTAATTTTCTTGTAACTAGCCAAGGCAGTGAGCACTGCAAGACCTGATGATGTACTGACTTTGTAGGAGGCACATACCCTCACTAATGCATATATGATTGGTTTACGTTTCGATACAAGCATAGCAGCAACCTCCATGGTCTGTGCACATTAATTTACTCATAAATAAAAGAATCATGTGCTTTTGAGGGTCTTAACCCAACTTTTGAAAGGGTACCTTTATTTGCAAGCCTTGGAAAGTAACTTTTTCTCAAACTGCTCATATCTGAAAATGTAAATGATGGCCTAGAGGTGCACCTCTGTCATTTCAGAATACTGTTATGTGTAATAATACATTATGTTACAATATGTTACAATAATAATACAAAATGTTACCTGTGTTTTACTTAGTGACAACAGACTAATGGCAACGTGACATCTGAATACAGTGTCCTTTGCTGTAGTAATGATTTGTGCTGTCAAAACTGTGAAAGAAACTCAGCAATCAGACTAATTGCTCCTAAGTGGCTATTACCCCACTCAGATAAAACAAAGGGAGGTGGATGTCAACTGAAGGAAAGTTTACGACCAGAAATCTGTATTTGACAGGACTGAAACTGTTTTCTGACTGAGTCATGAAAATGCCCCCAGCCCGAAACAACACGTTCCCCCCCGTCGGGAGGCAGACGCGCGGCTGTCGGTGGTCACACCCGAGCGCTTCGCCCTTCCCCAGCCCCGGGGGCCCGTCAACTGGTCGCCCGGGCACGAGGCCGCTGCCCGCCCGGCGCTCAGCACGGGCGGCACGGACAGCTCCGCCAAGGGAGGCGCTTCCCGGCGGGGCCCAGGAGGACGGCAAGCGGCCCCAGGGCCGGCCGGCCGCTTCCCACCAGCGGCAACACCTCCGGGCTCTGCGCAGGGCACGGGCACAGGCGGGCAGCGCACCCGGCTGCGGACATCGGCAGTTGGTGCGGGAGGATGGACACCGGCCCGCCAGGTACAGCCCCGCCGGATGCCGAAGTTGCCGCCGGGCCCAGGCGAAGTTGGCGAGGCGCGGCCCGTCCCGGCGCCCCTCGCCCGCCCCCCTCCCCGCGGCCTGGGCACCGGCACCGCCCCCGCGGGTCGGCGCAGGCGTCGCGGCGGAGCCGGCGGGACGGGAGGGTGGGTGCGGGCGGTGCTGCGGGCGGCCGCGGCGGAGCGGGGCGGAGCGGAGCCGAGTGGAGCGGGAGGCTGCCCGGCCGCCGCCGCCTCTCATGCCTTCACGGCAACAAAGAACGCGCTGAGCGGCGGGCGGAGGCGCCGGGCCCCTGGCTGTACCCCGGCAGTGCCGGCGCGGAGGGCACCGGGAGACGATGGCGAGGAAGGGCGAAGCCTCCGCTCATCTCTACGGTGAGCGCGGGGCACGGCGGGGCGAGCGCCGGTGCTGGGCGAGCGCCGGTGCTGGGGCGAGGGCGGCCGGCGCCTGTGCCGCCTCCGGCCTGTTTACAGCGCGGATCCGCCCGGCGGGCAGCGGCGGCCAGAGCCGGCCGGAGTTTGTTTCCCTCGGTGAATGCGGGGGGCGCAGAGTCCCCCGTGTCGGAGGGAGCCCCCGGGACGCCGCAGCACCTCACCTGGCCCGGAGCAGGCAGGACGGTCGGTTCGGGGAGGGATCCGGTGGGTGTAGGGATGGGTGCGGGCAGGGCTGGAGCCTCTGCCGCCGCCCCCGCCGCGGGAACAGGTGCGTTGTGGCCGCTTTGTCCCCGTACTGGGGCGGAGCGGAGCCGGGGCCGGGCGGCAGGTGCGCGGTCTGGGCCGGGCCGCGGGGTGCGCGGGGCGATGTGCGGGGCCGGGGGCCGCGGGCTGTGCGGGAGCCGCCGGGCCGGAGGCGGAGCCCGTGGGGCTGTGGTACCTGCGTGCTGCTGGTGTTTGGGGTGCGGGCAGCGGCAGCTCCCGGGGGCAGCGCCCTGGCTGGTCCTGCCAGCCGACGCCCGGGAAGGTCACCGGGGGCAGAACTTGGTTTGGGTGTCGGGCTTTAACTGCTCCTTGTGATGTATTTGCGACAGGGGACACGGCGTTTGCAAAGCTAAGAGCCTGTTTGAAGGTGTTGCTACAAAATCGATTTCCTCTTCCAATGTGCGCGAGATTTCCATGGCAAAACAAACGTGCAGAATGAGCAAACCGCCTTAAAACAAGGCTGCAGCTCCGGGAGCCCCGAAGGCCTCCTGCAATGGGCCGAGTTACACAAATGGCTAAACACGGCTTGGTAAAGCCTTTGCCTCCGTACCACAGGCGTGCTGTGTTTTACACCTCGGAAAACCCTGTTTTCTAATTCATTGCCATGGTCTGAACGTTCTGACTAAAAGAAAATCCATGGCTTGTCTTCCTTCAGAAAAAGAAAACGGGGAGGGAAAACAAGCCACAGAGAAAGTGTTTCAAAGGTGAAAATAAATTGGTGAGTCTGAAATCATTTAACTTACGAGAGAACGTATTTCTACTCCTATGGAATTCAAATGGTTTTGCAGGTTACTGCAGAGAGAGAGCAGGCCTAGGACCATAGATGTTCAGTACTGATGGTAGAAAGAGGTGTGGAAGTATTATTCTGAAAGAAGAGCAGGAACACAGTATTCAAGAAGGGGAAAACACCTTTTGAATAGAGTTCAGTAAGTGCTACGTATGCTTCCTTACTTCCTTACTCTGTTAAGAAAGCCATGACAGGAGATACCAAGTGTTGTATTGTCATAATAAAATAATTTTTAAACTTCATTTTCAAAGCATGTTACAAGGGTAAGAAAGGGTCATTCTTTTTTTTTCAACTTCAGGGAGGAGGGCAATGTTTTGAAGAATTATTCTGCCTAGAATTTTTGCTACTTGAGCTGTTTCATGGGTGTGTTTGCTTCCTTTTATCTCATTTGCATGTGTGGATTTTGTTAGTGGTAGCGTGTATCATGTTACTACATTTGCAGAAATCTTAAGCAATTGCTCTAGTCTTGTGTTGGGAAGCAAGGTTCTTTCCCCCGTTAGATCATGTAATGTTAAAGATTTACAAAACGGAAAGTGCAGCATTTTCAAATTGAGCATATATAATATGATTTTCCTTTCAAATTAGCTTGCTGTAATAGTTATTCTCTTGACTTTGTTGTCTTTGCCAGTAACAGGTTATTTATTAGCCTGCAGGTATATTTTTCAGAACTATCGATGTCCTAAACTACTCTTCTTGGAATCTCAAGGATTCCTCAAAGTTTCGGCATTTATAAATGACAAAGGCAAATTCTTCTCAAAGTTTTGGTCTTTTAACTTGTGTCGTCAGTCTGATTCTTTAGAATAGATGAGTCAAGTCTGTGGTTGACAGGTGGGATCTTTATTTTTTAACCAAAGTAGTACTTTTCTTTCATGTGACCGCAGTATTAAGTGCTATCATGTGACTGTTGAAATCTGTGGTAAAATTATTTTTTACTTCATCACAGAATCAGACTCTCAGCAGTGATTGTACAATAAGGAATTTCCTGTAGCAGTGAACTGCAGTTCAGTTGTTACCTTACAAATGCACACTGAAGGCCAGATGGATGATGACATCTTAAAAAAAAACTTTATTGCTGTTTTAAGAAACACTGAGAAGTATATGAAGTGCCCAGTTTTATTACTCCCAACTGAAATGCATCTAGTTTTTTTATATCTGCATGTTTAGATACTCTTTAGGAAGAACTACTTACCTATGATTTCTTTTGCCAGTAATGGGTGCAATCAAAACTTGAGTCTATAATTGTCATTCCTAGTTACTGCTATGAAGTGAGCATGTCAAGTTTCTCCTAAGAAGAATTCTACCTGTTTATGTTCCCAAGCTGGGAAAGTTCTTCTGTTTCCCTTGGGAGAGCTTTTGAGGAACTTTGAAGCTTTCTATCCAGATGGTATTTCTTGTCATTTGGCCTGCATTTGCCTTTCTTAATTTTCTCCATTTACACATAAGTCCTGTGCAGGAAGGACATCCTGGATCTAAGGAAAATGGGCTATTTAGCCACAACAGTGTCATATGATGTGGAAGCTATTGGCCGTGACACTACTGCAGATAAAGCCTCCTTAGCTTCTGCTGGTAAATCCTTGTGTGTCATGGTACGTAGTTAATTTTGCCTTCTGAGGTTTGGATTTCATATGAGTGGGGTATGCTCATATAAAAAATGAAACTCAGTTTAACACTTTATTAATATTTTAATATACTCAGAAGTGGTGGAAGTAGGTGAAACTCACCTTTACATTCGGGTGGCTTAAACCTTTCTTCCTCTGATGTAAATTTGGTCCGCTTTATTTAGGCTTTGCAGAACATGTTTTAGGTGGGATAAATCATTTACTCTTTAAGCACATCTGCTGAACCTAGGTACAGAGCTTCAGCCATGCCAGATTTTGCTAACATCCTAGTTTTGCATAAAACAAATCACTGTGGAATTAATGTAGGGACCTGGGGACAAAAACAGAGAGAGAATTTTAAAAGCAGCACTTTGTAGTATGTTCCCTGTTGTTTTTTATTGCAGATAGGTCTCTTTGAGTGAAAATTTCCTTTCTTAGCATGCTACTTCATCTTGTGCCTGGTTCTGTGGTAATGTCCTCCACAACATCCTTGTCCCAAGAGTTAAAGTAAATGGTTCAGTGTCCCAGTGGAAACTGGTAATGAGTGGTATTTGTCCTGAAACCACTGCTATTTAATATGAACAAAATAGACAGAGGGATCAAGTGTACCCTCACCAAGGTGAGTGGTGCAGTTGATACTCCAAAAGGAAGAGATGCCATACAGGGGGGCCATGACAGGTTTGAGGACCTTCAAGCTTCTTGAAGACAAGCAAAGCCAAGTGCAAGGTCCTACACCTTGGTCAGGGCAATCCCCACTATCAGCACAAGGTGGGGGCTGAATGGTTTGAGAGCAGCCCTGCAGAGAAGGACATGGGGTTACTGATGAATGAAAAATTGGGCATGACCTGGCAATGTGCACTTGAGCCCAGAAAACCAGTTGTGTCCTGGTCATCAAAAGAGTTGTGACAGCAGGTTGAGGGAGGTAATTCTGTCCCTTCACTCCACTCTGGTGAGACCCCACCTGAAGGTACTGCATCTATTTCCAGCATTCCCAATACAAGAAAGACACGGATCTGTTGGAGCAGGTCCAGAGGGGGGCCATGAAGATGATTAGAGGGCTGGAGCACCCTTTCTGTGAGGAAAGGCTGAAAGAGTTAGGATTGTTCAGCCTGGAGAAGAGAAGGCTATGTAGAGACCTTATTGCAACTTTTCCATATGTAAGGGGGGTTTATAAGAAAGGTGGAGTGTTGTTGTTTTTTTTTTTTTAACCGAGGCTTCTATTGATGAGACAAGGGGCAATGGTTTTTAACTGAAAGAGGGTTTAATTTGGACATAAGAAAGAATTTTTTTTACCATGAGGGTGATTAGATGTTGGCACAGGTTGCCCAGAGAAGCTGTGGCTGCTCCATCCCTGGAAGTGTTCAAGGCCAGGTTTGGATAGGGCTTGGAGCAACCTGGGATAGTGGAAGGTGCCCCTGCCCATGGCAGGGGCTTGGAATGAGGTGAGCTTTAAGGTCCCTTCCAACCCAGGCCATTCTGTGATTCTATGAAAATATGAAAAGTACTGCATACCAGAAATGGTTTGGTCAGTAAGTAAATAGGCAATAAAACTGGTAGAATTTAGTCAATACAGTTTTTGCTCACCTGGTGGTCTAGTGCTTCTTTGTATTTCTTGAGCCAAAGTAATTACTCTAGTTTCCGGTCCAGTTAAGAGTCTATAGTATCTGAAAGCATCCAAGCTCTAATTTGTTATCCTTCAGCACTTGAGTGTTGTACATCTTCTGGCTTATTGACTTAAGCCAAGCCGTTCTTGGGAATAAGGTGTTGCTCAGCTGCGAACAGGGAGGACACAAGCAGAAGATCTGTAGATAAGGAGATTAATGTAACTGTTACACAGAGTTATATGCTATCGAGTTGATTATTTATTGCTGAATGGTATAGCTGTCACTGAACATTACCTAGAAAGAAATTGTTTAATAGGCCAGGCTTCTTGGTGACTAATTAAACTTTGTCATATGTTTTAACAAGCAGGATACTAATACATAGTTGGGAGGGAGTTCTACTACTATCCCATGCCTGTACAGTATATTACAAGTGGTCTTGCATCTCCGCTTCTCAAAGTGTCTCTTGTCATACCAGGCCTCTATTTCTCTACATTGTGTCCTTATGTTAGAGTCATAAATATCTCACACTGCACAGGCTACTTAGTTGTTACTGTTATCCGATAAGCAGAAGTAAATTAGCCATAATCACCTGGTCAGAAGAAAAATTGCTGTTACAGTTGAACCAAAACACATAGGAACTTGGAGGTAATTTAGTAAATTCAGTAATTCACTCTGCATTCACTCCTGAAGTGTAAAAGCACATCACATTCACAGTTACTTAACTCTATTTACTGTTTGTGTTTCCTATTGCTAGTGCCTGGCTCAGAGGCAGTCAGATTTACAAAATTTGCTAATGTGATTCCCTAGCATCTGGATATTGTGTCAGGGAGACAGTGTCTCATTAATGTCTATTAGCCTAATAAAATAATACAGGAGCATCCTACAGGTTGGTGTAAATTACATTGACTTAGGACTATTAAAGCACATAAACATAAGAGCTTTCCTTTGAGGTTAGGAACAAGGTGTGTTTTGTGAAATACAATGCTTATTTGTTTAATGCAGTGAAGAGAAACACACACCCAAATTTGTTAACAATCTTGTTTTGTTACACTGAAGGCTAAGGAAAATGTGATGTGTGCACTGTACAACATGTCTGTGAACCTAGACATTTAGATTTCCATATATGGTCTTTTCCTGCTGAACTTGTACTAATTTCTTTGTGACTCTGAAGAAGGTGTTTCAGTCAGTTTGAGGAAGCAGTGAAGTACCCAAGAAATCATGGACAAAGGCTAACAGAATAGCCTTTCAAAGTTCTTTCCAATTTTATTTTCTATGAGCATTTCCTTCGAGGTGGTGTGATACAGAGAACTCAAAGTCCTTGAAGGTGGTGGGAAAGTGGTGACAAGTCTAATAAATAATTACTGAGAAAAAGTAAGTTTATTGTAAACCTGTGTTTTATTTTTGCTAGGAAAGGAAATAAATGCCTGGCAGCCATTAGAGTTAGATGGATGTCTTAGATATATAATTTTCCTTAAGCAACTAAGACTGAGACTTAAGCAACAGTGACTGAGTATAATTTTTGACAAAAGACCTGTGCGACTTAAGCTTTATCTCAGTGTTTCTCCTTTTTTGTCTTTCCAAATTGTTCAGTCTAAATTTGTTGGTACCAAGCTTTTATGATCCTGGAATTCCAGTCTCTGGAATTCACTTCTCTCCAGGTATAGATACAAATACCTTTATACCTGTCACTCTAAATAATAGAGCTGCAATCCATATGAAACATAAAGGGTGGGGTTTTTTTCTTATCATAGTAATCTGCTGTGGCACTTGGAAGCTGCTGGGCTGCTGTAAGCACCCATAAATAAAAGTAGCCAGGAGGAAATCTCTGACTTGTGGGATAATCCCCTAGAGCCTACTACTGATGTAGAAATTCAGTACTGTCCATGTGCCCATACAAATTATGGGGAACTTTTCACGGGGAGGGATGGAATACATCTGACTGTTCCTTTCAACTGAGGAACACTTGCATGTTTCCAGGCTCATTCCACATAAATGGAATCATCCTTTCCTTCCTAGACTGTGCTGAAGAGAGCTGCAGCAAGTGACTGTACTCCTTGAGGGTACTCTGTTGAGCAGTCACTTTGAAGTCAAAGCTCTTCTGTTTTACCAAAACCTGAAACGGTGCCATTGATTGACCTCTGACAGCTGCCAAGACAAGGAAGTTTTGCCTGAAGGGATCCTCTCCCCAAGGAGGACCACTGACTAAGGTTCCCAAAAGATAGTTTGGTGGGTTACTTCTCCAGCAGGAAGTCCCATGGTTGGACCTGTTTTTAACCAGTAGATAATCTGTTAAATATATGATTTAGTATGTATTTCTGATGTGATAAGGGTGGGAACCCATTTGTGCCTTAGGCACATGTTTTATCCAGAAGGAGGAGGTCTAATATGGGTGGGCCAGGATACCACTTAATTATCTCTTCTGCA